>NC_091315.1:23072590-23327763 GCF_038502225.1 Cherax quadricarinatus
ACGACGTTTCGGTCCGACTTGCACTATTAATTAGTTAATGGCCCAAGTTGGACGAAAACGTAGTCATTAGCTTCATTCTTCCAAGTGCGAGTTATTTATGAACCGTTCCAGTCACGGTATTGTGCCCCCCTCCCTCTTTTTTTTCTATTCTTTTTCACCGCTTCTTCATTGAGGATTACAGCATTTATGAACTGACGTCAGAACAGTAGTGGCAAACAGCCACCAGGAACTTCCTCGGCTAATCCTGCAGTATACCCCCACACAGCCGGGCTGTGGCTCGTATGTTGGTTTGCGTGCAGCCAGCAGCAACAGCCTGGTTGATCAGGCTCTGATCCACCAGGAGGCCTGGTCTCAGACCGGGCCGCGGGGGCGTTGACCCCCGGAACTCTCTCCAGGTAAACTCCAGGTAAACAACTGAGCAAGGGAAGAAATTAACAGACCTGACAGATTTTATGGGATCCCAAAACCCATAAAATTAATATTCCTCTCAGGCTGATCACTTAAAGGATTGGTAGTGGTCCACGTAGACGGGGAGGATTACTTGCAAAACACATCTCCCAGCTGCTGAGACCATTACCCAGTCTCCGGTCACTCAGATCGCTACATTAATTAAGAACATAAAAGGAGAACTGCAGCAGACTTTATGGCCCATGCTAGACAGATCCAAGTTACCTACTGGCCCATGTTAGGCAGATCCAAGTTACTTACTGGCCCAAGCAGTCAGCGTCCAGTTACATCCACTTAAGAAGGAAGGAGCAATGCAACAGACTAACTGGCCCAAGCTAGTCAAGTCCAACTCACATCTACTCACACCCGCTTATGTATTTGTCCAACCTATTTTTAAAGCTACACACCGTTCCAGCTTCACTGACGGTACTCGGGAGTTTGTCCTACTCATCCACAACTTTATTACCAAACCAGTGCTTTCCTATATCTTATCTAAATCTAAATTTATTCAACTTGAAGCCATTGCTGCTAGTTCTCTCCTGGCTAGATATTTTTAGCACGTTATTTACATCTCCTTTACTTACTCCTATTTTCCATTTATACATCTCTATCATATCCCCTCAGATTAAAATAACTGAAAATACAAAGCCAGCGAGTCTCGAGGTTACCACCCTGAATATTAATAAACCACCCACGCAAGCCAGCGCGCTACCATGTGATAAAATTAGTGATAACTTGGATCTTCCGGTACCAAGCAGTGATAAGGTATATGTGATAAGATGTGATAAAGTTTTAAGTTGGCGAGACAACCAGGAGTTTGAGCCATTTTCTTGACGAACACAATTAATCACGTAATAATGTTGGTAAAATTACCGACAGTGCTCCAAGGCACTGTCCTGGCACCTCTGCTGTTTCTCATCCTCATAGCAGACATAGATAAAAACACCCGTCACAGTTTTGTATCATCATTTGCAGATGAACCCAAAATAATCATGAAAGTCACTTCAGTAGAAGACACTGAAAAAATTACAGGAAGATATAAGCAGTGTTTTCCGGTGGGCAGTGGAAAACAACATGATATTTAGTTGTGATAAGTTCCAACTTCTTAGGTATGGAAAGAATGATGAACTCAAAAGGGATACTGTATACAAAACTCAAGAAGATCGTCAAGTAGAACGAAAGGAGCACGTGAAATACTTGGGAATAATCATGTCAGCTGACCTTTCTTTCAAAGAACGCAATAAGAAAAAATGTCACGAGAGAAGGGAGGAAGACGGAGTGGGTAATGAGAAATTTCTAAACAAGGGAAGTAATGCCAATGGTGACACTTTTCAAATCGTTAGTGCTCCCTCATTTGGAATATTGCTCAATGTTGACGGCCCCGTTCAGGGTAGGAGAAATATCAGAGCTGGAACAAATACAGAGATCGTTTATGGCTCACACAGAGCCAGTAAAGCATTTAAATTACTGGGAACACTTTAAAGTCTTAAATATGTACTCAATGGAGCGGGGGAAAGATAGATAGGTGATAATATATACTTGGAAAGCACTCGAGGGCCTGGTCCCAAATCTGCACACTGCCATAACATACTGGAGCGACATATGGAAGGAAGTACAAAATAAACCCAGTGAAAAAGCAGGATTGTGGTGGCCACAATAAGGGAACACTGTATCAACATCCGTACTCCAGAATATTCAACATCTTACCAGAAGATTTCAGAAACACTGGACAAGTTATCTTTACAAGGTGCCAGATCAACCAGGCTTTGATGGACATGTGGGGCTGTAGACCTCCAGCAACAATAGCCTTGTTGACCAGGCAAGCACCAGACGAGCCTGGCCCATGGCCGGTCTCCGAGAGTAGACTCTCGAAACTTATCAAAGGTAAAACAAAGACTGTGGATGACTGGTTGCCAGAAGAACCTGGCTAGCTTAGGCCAGTACGCCTACTGTAGTGCTCTTGTTCGTGTATTTTCTTTAGTTTAATAATTATAATTACAGGGAAGCGCTAAACTCACATGTGTCATACAGTGAATAAGAGGTAATCAGGTTTCACCTAGGGAAAGGGAAAATCTTTACAATACCGACAAGATGAGAAATTAGACAGGTGTGCAACACCTGGGTATCTATATTTGAAGAAGTTACGCCAACCAGTGGCTTTTTCAATTCGCTACAGGTGGAGGTATCTCCAATTCCTTGAATCATGAGCCCTCCACCAGGATTCCAGAACACCCCTTGAAGAGGGGGGGGGGGTTAACTAGGTTACCCCTTCAAAGTGGCCATCTGTGACCTTGCCTGAGGCTTGCCCTATGGAACAGCAAGTGATGTGGCCCATGTGGGAGAGTCCCTAATGGAGTTACAAGTGTTAATGCTGGTCACGGAAGAGGGAGGGAGAAAGAAAAAACCCTTTAAAAACCCTTGTGTGTGTAGAGAGAGAGCGAGAGAGAGAGAGAGAGAGAGAGAGAGAGAGAGAGAGAGAGAGAGAGAGAGAGAGAGAGAGAGAGAGAGAGAGAGAACAAGTAGAGACATGATACATAAGAAAATATGAGCCATAAGTATATCTCATTCTCATAAACATTAAAGCAAAATATAAAATATTAGATAAATACCGAACACAAAGGCAAAAAAATATATTCCATCCCTCATCAAAAAAAAAAAGCAAAAACTACAATAAAAATCTTTGAGAACTTCATTAAAAGAGCAAAAGAGTAAGACACAGAGGACTGAGAGGCTCTTCAGAAATATATTATTCACAAGATCATGAATAATGAAGAGGGCATTCATGAGCACCAGAATACAAACCGGATATATAAACTGGTACTCAGATGAGAACCGGTGGTTGGGCAGTACCGGAGTAGTGGTAGAGAGAGTACCTTAGAAAGAAGAGTACTTGACGAAGGGGACAATACCAAGTAGGTTCAAAAACTATATATATATATATATATATATATATATATATATATATATATATATATATATATATATATATATATATATATATATATATATGTGCGTGTGTGTGTGTGTGTGTGTGTGTGTGTGTGTGTGTGTGTGTGTGTGTGTGTGTGTGTGTGTGTGTGTGTGTGTACTCACCTAGTTGTACTCACCTAGTTGAGGTTGCGGGGGTCGAGTCCAAGCTCCTGGCCCCGCCTCTTCACTGATCGCTACTAGGTCACTCTCCCTGAGCCGTGAGCTTTATCATACCTCTGCTTAAAGCTATGTATGGATCCTGCCTCCACTACATCGCTTCCCAAACTATTCCACTTACTGACTACTCTGTGGCTGAAGAAATACTTCCTAACATCCCTGTGATTCATCTGTGTCTTCAGCTTCCAACTGTGTCCCCTTGTTACTGTGTCCAATCTCTGGAACATCCTGTCTTTGTGTGTGTGTGTGTGTGTGTGTGTGTGTGTGTGTGTCGTACCGAATAGGTAAAATTGGTGAATTAGCAAGAACTCTTTTAAAATTAAATCCTTTCTAAAATTTTCTCTTATACGTTTAAAGATATATTTTTGGTTCATTTATGTTAATGTAAAAATCAAAATTTTGTACCAAAAGAACCTTATTATAACAAGCGCAATTTAATTTAGCCTAATCCAACCAAATATATTTTAGATAAGTTTACAATAATTTAATAATAAACACAATTAAATTTATTTTTTTCGTTAGGTCCAGAATGATTTTTGCGAAATTATTGCATACACAAATTTCAGTTTGCCTTATTCGGCAAGAAGAACATTGCTATTTAAGCCAAAATCGCAAGTTTTACCTATTCGGCACATTATATATATATCTATATATATATATATATATATATATATATATATATATATATATATATATATATATATATATATATATATATATGTCGTGCCGAATATGTAAAACTGGTCAATTAGCAAGAACTCATTTAAAATTAAGTCCTTTCTAAAATTTTCTCTTATACGTTTAAAGATATATTTTTTTCAATAATGTTAATGTAAAAAAAATTTAATTTTGCACCAAAAGAATCTTAGAAAACTTACCTAACCTTATTATAACAAGAACAATTTATTTTAGCCTAACCCAACTAAATATATTTTAGAGTTTTTTACAGTAATTTAATACTAAACAAACACAATGAAATATATTTTTTTCGTTAGGTTCAGAAAGATTTTGGCGAAATTATTGCATACACAAATTTTCGCTTATCCTATATAGCAAGATGAGCGTTGCTATTTAAGCCAAGATCGCAAGTTCTGCCTATTCGGCACGATATATATATATATATATATTCTCAAAGAATGTGGGATACCTATGATTGATTCATGGTTAGCGCAGCTCCAGTTCTTAAGAACAAGAGCCCTTCACGAACATGAAGGCTCGCCTTTAAAGGGTCTCTCTATGTAAGGACAGGTAGATGAGGACGTTGTTACTGCGATAAGTAGAAGTATACGAACGTTCAAGATGAAGGAGAGAAGAGTTAAAAGAATAATGAATGAGGAGGAAAAAAAAATTAATGGTAATACTACTGATGTCAATGAAAAAAAAAAAGAAAAATGAAAACACAAGAGGAGAGGTAATAATGAAAACTTAAGAAGAGAGGTAAAAATAAAAACATGAGAAGAGAGACAAAAGTGTAAACATAAGAGAAGTAAATAACAAAAAAGGCACAATACCGTGTCTAGAACGATACACAAATAACCCGTGTGACTTTGTCAATGGTCCAAGTCGGACCGAAACGTCGTCGTAAGCTTCTCTCTTTTATGTGCGGGTTATTTGTGTATAATAGAGGTAAAATGCACTGCCTCACATACACCAAAGTCGCGCAAAAGATATGAAGTTAAAGAATGTCTCCAGGCGAAGATTTTCTGGAGCTCGATGCAGCATCAGCATTTTTTTTTTTTAACTTTATTTGACCATCGTCTTGGACTCGTCGTATCATCACCTGCCATGTTGTTAATCATGGAGACGGCATTACCATAACTGAGATCGCACAACAAATATGATTTTCAGTTATAATATAAACATGACACCTAAATAAGTGAACAATAAAAAAGTAATATGTGGGTTATGGAATTTAAAAAGAAAAACGTTTTGCCTACCAGGGACTTTATCAAAACTTGGTATATTTTACCACTGACAAACAAGGAACCTAAGTATCACTAAAATAAAGCCACAATACGGTAATAAATACAAGACAGAAGAGGATGCAAACAAGAGTAGAATGACGTACCTTTCTCTTTGTCTAGGTGCGCAGGAAAACGGAATTAAGCTCACAATTTTACATTAAATATGACAGAAGAGAAGAGAGGCACTCAAGAGAACAAGAGCGACGTACCTTTCGCCTGGTCTCTGTGAAGGGAAGAGCCAGCCAGGGCATGCTGCTGTAGTAGTCGTGGAAGGCGGCTTCCTCCGTGTCACTACTCACAAAGATCACCTCCAGCTGGTGCTTGGTGTTCTCCTTAAGATGCTTGTACAAGGCCACCAGTTGAGGTGTGAACACCCTGAGAGACAGAACAGAGGAAAGTTAGACATCGTCTCAGGAACAAGAAAAAGGAGCACTGACCATAAATGGCAGATGGTCCAACTCTCACCAACCATTCTCTCTCATGTATGCCCAACTCTTGAAGTTCCCCAAAAGTATTTGTTTCATTGCCCCTAACCCGGCTGCTCGCTCCGAGGTTAGTGGTAGCTTCTGCTGCTGCTGCTGCTGCTGGTAGTGCTGTCGCATTTGTTGCTCCTGCTGTGTCTGCTGCTGGTGGTGCTCTCACAGTTGCTCCTGCTTCTGTCTGCTGCTGCTGTCACAGTTGTTGCTCCTGCTACGATTGCAGCTACTGTCGCAACTGTTGCGTCTGCTGCCCCTGTTAATGTGGACCCACTAAAATATTTTTTTTTCAAGACACTAAGCTGCAATATGTGACGGTATGCAGATGTCCCATTAGGGTACTAAGACATGTGCTCTCTCTCTCTCTCTCTCTCTCTCTCTCTCTCTCTCTCTCTAAGGAGGAGAGCTTGAATATATATTTTTTTTATTACATACTTCTCCTCTCTTCCTGTTTACTAAATAGCCTTTAGGACAGTCCGTGCTTGTCTCTGTAATTTTGTAAGTATTTCGTGAATTATGTTCCACAACCATCGCGGGGCCTGGTCGTGGACCGGGCCGCGGGGGCGGTGACCCCCGGAACACCTTTCCAGGTGTACTCCACGTATATCAAATGATAAACAAAATATAACTGTCAGGGCTTACCTTACCTATGATATCTTCGATGAGTTTCGAGTCTTCCTACTCCGAAGCCCGGCCATGGGCCAGATTCGTCTGGTGCTAGCTTGCTCAATCAGGCTGTTGCTGCTGGAAGCCCGCTGTCTCACATATCCTCCAGCAGCAACAGCCTGATAGACCAGGCCAGCACCAGACGAGCCTGGCCCAAGGCCGTTGGCTCTCAAGTCTCACCTCCACTACTATTCTCTATGTGTGCTTTCTTTCTGGTTACACAATGTACGTTTGTGGTCTTCACCACCTATGACTGTCGGAGTTCTTGCCACTTCCCAGCACTTCCAAGAACAGCTTTTGAAAATTGACCGCTGTTTGGAAAATCTCACAATTCCTGCCCCAAACATCTTACTGCTGGGAGATTTCAACTTGAGACACCTAAAATGGAGGAGTATGGCAAACGATGTTTTAGCACAGATCACCCCAGGAGGCAGCTCAGATGAAAACTCGCACACACGAGCTATTAAATCTCTGCACCAAATTCACCTTAAACTAGCAAATATTAGAGCCTACAAGACTAGAAAATATGCTGGGCCTTATCTTTACTAACAACGACGATCTGATATGTAATATAACCGTAGCAAAGACAATACACTCAGATCACAACATAATAGAGGTACAGACATGTATGCAGAGGGCTCCTGACCAGCAAAATGTGATCAGTCATGAGGGTGTTTTCACAAAATTCAACTTCAGTAACAAAAATATACAATGGGAACAAGTCAATTATGTCCTAAATGAAACAAGCTGGGAAGATATCCTAAACACCAAGGATCCGAACCTTTGCCTAGAAAAAAATTAACTCTCTGGTTCTTGAGGTCTGCTCAAGGCACATTCCATTAAGAAAAAGAGATGTAAACTAGAAAGAGAGAGATGCTCCCTATACAGACGAAGGCGAAGAATCACAGAGCTGCTGAGAGGGGTCAATATATCTGAAATACTGAGGGAGGCACTGATCAGTGAAATAGCAAATATCGAACTTAAGCTGAGGAATCTTACAGAAGACAAGAATCTCAGGAAGAACTAAAAGCCAAAAAGGAAACCGAAAAAAAAAATACTTCTTCTCTTATGCCAAATCTAAGGGAAAAACAACATCCAATATTGGGGCCCTGCTTAGGCAAGATGAGACATACACAGATGACAGCAAAGAAATGAGTGAGATACTAAAGTCCCAATACGACTCAAGTGTTCAGTAAGCCGTTACTCAGACTAAGGGTCGATAATCTAAATGAATTCTTTATGAACGAGACCCAATATTTGGTCATTTCAAAAATCTCTGATATTATCATAACACCACAAGACTTTGCAAAGACAATAAATGGCATGCCCATGCACTCCGCCCCAGGCCCAGACTCATGGAACTCCATGTTCATCAAGAACTGCAATAAGCCCCTGTCACGTGCCTTCAGCATTCTATGAAGAGGGAGCACAGACACAGGACTCATGCCACACTCACTAAAAACAATAGACATAGTCCCACTCTACAAAGGTGGCAGTAAAGCAATTGCAAAGAACTACAGACCGATAGCATTAACATCCCATATCATAAAAAATCTTGGAAAGGGTTCTAAAAAAACAAGATTGCCAACCACCTAGATACCCATTAATTACACAACCCAGGGCAACACGGGTTTAGAGTAGGTCCCTCCTGCTTGCCCCTCCTACTGGACCACTATGACAAGGTCCTGGATGCCATACAAGATAAAAAAAATTTCAGATGTATACACAAACTTTACAAAAGCCTTCGACAAGTGTGACCACGACTACGGTGTAATAGCACACAAAATGCGTGATAAAAGAATAACAGGAAAAGTTGGTAGATGGATCTATAACTTCCTAACAAATAGAACACAAAGAGTAATAGTAAACAGAGTAAAGTCCGAGGCTGTTACTGTGAAAAGCTCTGATCCACAAGGCACAGTATTCACTCCCATCCTAGTTTCATCCTCATATCTGACACAGAGATGTAAGCCATAGCTCCATGTCTTCTTTTGCGGATGACACCCGAATTGCCATGACAGTGTCCTCCATCGAAGACACCGCAAGACTCCAAGCGGACATCATCAAATGGGCCACTCAAAACAATATGTAGTTCAATAAAGAGAAATTTCAACTACTCAGATATGGAAAATTTAAGGAAATTAAAACTGCATCAGGATATACAACAAATTCTAACCAATAAATATAGCGAAAAAGTAATATGAAGGACCTGGGAGTGATAATGTCAGAGAATCTCGCTTTCAAAGATCACAACACTATCTACCGCATCTGCTAGAAAAACGATAGGATGGATAATGAGAACCTTCAAAACTAGGGACGCCAAGACCATGATGATTCTCTTCAAATCGCTTTTTCTCTCAAGGCTGGAACACTGCTGTACACTAACTGCCCCCTTCAAGGCAGGAGAAATTGCTGACCTTGAGAGTGTACAAAGAACTTTCACGGAACACATATACGATAAGGCACCCAAATTACTGGGAACGGTTGAAGCCCCTTGATTTGTATTCCCTGCAACGCAGGCAAGAGACATGATAATATACACTTGGAAAATCCTAGAGGGATTAGTACCAAACTTGCACACGAAAATCACTCCCTATTAAAGGAAAAGACTCGGCAGGAGATGCAACATTCCCCCAACTTCATTGGGGAAATGTTGCATCTCCTGACGCAATAATTGACACAATAAGTGTTGCATCTCCTGACACAATAAGTGTCAGGGGCCCAAAACTGTTCAACTGCATCTCAGCATACATAATGGGGGATTACCAATAGACCCCCTGGCTGTCTTCAAGAAGGCACTGGACAGGTACCTAAAGTAATACCTGACCAGCCGGGCTGTGGTTCGTACGTCAGTTTGCGTGCAGCCAGCAGTAACAGCCTGGTTGATCAGGCCCTGATCCACCACGAGGCCTGGCCTCAGACCGGGCCGCGGGGGTGTCGGCCCCCGAAACCCTCTCCAGTGAAATTTTGTATCAACTCCCAGATTCCTTTCTTAGTCCCAAAATATTAACACACATTTTATATTCTTTATGAGGTCTGATTTCGCTCTCTCACTTTCCCAATTACATGGCATTTATCAACAGTAAAGTACATTATACATTTGTCAGTCTGTTCGCTCGGTTAAGAAAAACATTGTAAACATATAAAATCATTTTATTTATTGCTTTACACAAGGCTTTTCACATCATTTACAAACAAAATAATATTGTTCACTGTTCCTTCTAGTAAGTTATTTACATACTTGACACGTGTATATACAACTATTTGCTACAGGTATCTGTATCAACTCGCCCCAGGTATCTACATTACTTCCTGCAGGCATCTATACCTTCTTGATACATTTATGTATATCTACTTGCCACGGGTAACGATATCTTAATCCGATTCTGGTTGTCACTATCACACCAAACGGAAGTCTTGTGTTTCACATACACAAAAAAAAAAACACATTTAAATAGGCCATAGCGTTTTATAAGAACACTGTCCACGTGAAATACCTAGCACTCACCAATTTTTTTTTTTCACTTAGATAAGGGTAAAGAGATGTTTGGGAATAGTGGATGATTGAAGGTAATGCAGAGTAACTGACAGCTGCTCACAGTATGTATATTTTATGTCTGGACAAAATATACGTATATGAGATCAAATCTGACAAAATGTCATTCCTCTCGTGCTGTATGATCCATAAAGGTTTAGTGCTCAACAGGAAATATAATAATATAATTTCTGGTTTCCGAGTACTGGTAAGCTTCCTAGTATTATAATATACTGTAACAGGAACTTATGATTATAATTACAAGGAAACGCTAAGTTGATACCCTCATGAGCTTCCTAAAGACAGTTCTTATAGGGGGCGGGTGAGTGGGAGGTAATCATGTTTGATATGAGGAAGCGGAACTTAGCTCTAAGTCCTCGGATAAAAAGCCCTTTGCAGGCATCAAGACACTCTTCTTGAAAGGTCTGTAACGAGCAGAATGGTTTAGGGAAAGTTAGTCTACAAGAGTAGTGTATCTGTCGCAGTTAACAGTGATGATCAAGCCTCCAGCACTCACTCTACTGAATGATTCACACGGATTTTACTCTTCACATAAATATAATACAAAAATTTGATAGTTCAGAGGATGACACACAATTATGGTACATTTTAAAGCACCTGTACACTCTCGCTTATATTGTATTGTTCTCTCCTACACTCTCCCTTCATCTTTTGTGAAATAACCCGGCTAGAAAAAAGAACTTGTTGCATGCATGCTGAAATTAGCGAGAGTGCCGTAAAAGCTCTGGGAATGTACTCTCTAGAACGAAGACAGATATCTTATAATCTATACTGGGAAATGCTCGAGTCAGTTGAATAACAACTTATTGGAGTAACAGATAAGGAAGAAAATGTATAATAATTGCAATGAAAAGCAGATGTCATAAGCACAGTTTGAGGTCCTCGAGTCTTCAACCTTCTACAGCACACTCAAAAAATATTGCCGACGCAAAACCAAAGCATAAGAAGTAACTAAAGTCTCAGCAGGAAGTACCAGGACAGTTAGAATTACATAAATGACCAGCAGTACCTGTGGCTTACAGGTAGCAATAGTTTGATCATATAATCACAAGCAGTCTGGTTTACTGCAGTAATAGAAACTCTGGAAACCGGCTATAGATATGTCTGTCTATTACATGCAGATCAAGATAATGCCTGTATGTGATGTGATGGTATTTAAACAATGGTTATTTTAAAGCGGAGATACTGTCTAATTAATTTATAAATTTCCTACTGTATTTTACAAACAGGACTCTCAAGTGCTTGAAGAACTGACATGAAGTAAACAAAATTACCTCTCGTACAATATTTTTGTATAATGTGTTAGTTGCCAGACTCTTGGTAGTTAGCTCTGTTTGTGTTAATTGAGCACTTTGTTTAGTCTAATGCTGGTAGTGTGTACACACATTGTTTCTGTAGAGTGGGCAGGCCGCTGCAGGGCCGCCTGTTGCTTGCTGGACTGAGTCATCATTGTATATGTTATGTTCACTAGGTCCCGTGTTGTCTGCAAATTAAAAAAAAATGTTTTGGTATTGTTCTGACGAGCACAGGGTTCTCATTGTTCCTCTTAATGAGAGGTTTGTTATTCTGCTAGTGGGGAGGCAGGTTACTGGTAGACCTGTTGATCTTAACAGTGTGAAGATTAAGACACATGTGCAACGGTTGAGTATCTTTATTGTTGAAGCGTTTCGCCTACACAGTAGGCTTCTTCAGTCAAGTACAGAGGGAGAAGGTGTAGTAGTGAAATAATGATGATCTTATCAGTCCACTAACCTTAAAGAAAAAGTATTTGAGGTAGTCAGTTCCTTGATGTTGGTGAGGGGCTCTTGATTTAGGGAATTGGATCTGTGCTCCAGTTCCCCGAATTAAGCCTGAATGCCTTCCACATCCCCCCCCCAGGCGCTGTATAATCCTCCGGGTTTAGCGCTTCCCCCTTCATTATAATAATAATGAGGTAGTCCCGTCACCCTGGAGAAGAGTTCAGCTTCAACTTGTCGGTATTTTATACCATTTAAGGCTACGCATTCTTGCGTTACTGACACTGTCAGGTCTGTTATAGGAATAAAACAGTTGATCTCTTATTAGTGTTAGTGATGATGGATTTCTCATGATCTTCAAACATAAACATGTGTAAAACTATACCATCATGATAACATACACGGCAGGAGGCTTCAGTCTTCATGTTGAGGATTCTCATGCATATATAAAATAATAATTACACTCATGATCACTTGTAGCAGATTGCAGTGTGAATGAGTATAAATTGAAGCAATCTAGGTAATTACAATAACTCATTACAACTAGGTAAATATAATTAGGACCATTGTCACAAATCTGACCGAAACATCGTCATAAATTTTTCCTATGTGCAGGTTATTTGTTCACTGTCCCAGTCACGGTATTGTGTCTTTTTGTTCTTTAGGTAAATACATTTAAGTAACTACAACTAGATAATTATATCTAGGTAATTGCAACTAGGCAACTGCGCTTAGCTAATTACATTTACGTAAATACACACATTTTCCAGTTTCCGTAATACAGCGGACAGTTTCCGTAATACAGCGGACAGTTTCCGTACTCTATTCTCGTTATAAATCTACAACATTACAGCTCAGGCAGCTGCCAAAATATACTCTTACATTATTTCCTTATTTTCTTGAGCTTTTTATTTCTGCACCTCGACATTTCTCTTATTCTCATTTCTTTATTTTTTTTTTAAGTTTAATGGCACCACTTTCCAACTTCTTCCTCCTTCTCTTCATTTGAAACTCATCCTCCGACTTAAAATCCTCTTCCTACTTTACCACTTCTTAACCTGTCCCCACAATCTCTTCAATCTCTCCCTCAACCTCCTGATTAGTTTCGGTCTCTTCCTTTTCCTACTCAGCCTCCTTTTCTTCCTATTTATTCACGTGCGTCTTTCTGGACAATACACATGACAAAACTTGACCATCTTTCACAATTATAACTGAACAGATTTTTTCATAAAATAAACCTTTAATATACAAAATACAACCCACAGGAGAGGCTAAGTCAATAACCGCAGACCAAAATTAAAAACAAAAGATATAATAGCTTCTGTCCACAGATTATCACAGACACTTGTTAATGTACGAGAAACCACCAAAGACTTTATTGTGTGAGAGATCACCAAAGACCACCTTAATGTGTGAGAGATCACCAAATACCACCTTAATGTGTGAGAGATCACCAAATACCACCTTAATGTGTGAGAGATCACCAAAGACCACCTTAATGTGTGAGAGATCACCAAATACCACCTTAATGTGTGAGAGATCACCAAAGACACATCTTGATGGTACGTTAGATCACCGCGGATGCTTCCTAAAACACCAAAAGTGCTCACTGTTGTTGAACGTGTGCTTAGTGTTGGTGAAAGAGTGTTGAGTGTTGGTAAAGGAGTGTTGAGTTTTAAGATAAGATTTTGTTCGGATTTTTAACTCCGGAGGGTTAACTACCCAGGATAACCCAAGAAAGTCAGTGCGTCATCGAGGACTGTAACTTATTTCCATTGGGGGCCTCAATCTTGTCCCCCAGGATGCAACCCACACCAGTGGACTAACACCCAGGTACCTACTTGCTAGGTGAAAAGGACAACAGGTGTAAGGAAACGCGTCGAACCCCGCCGGGAATCGAACTCGGACCCTCAGCGTGTGAAGCGAGAGCTTTGCCAGCCAGGCCACGGGGCCCCGGGTTGGTGAATAAGTAAGTAAGTAAGTAAGTAAGTTTATTCAGGTATGCACAAATACAGTTACATAGAATTATCATACATAGCAGCATATGTGTAGAGAACCTAGGATAACCCAAAAAAGTCAGAGTGACTTATTTCCATTGGGGTCCTTTTACCTTATTATTATAGTATAAAGGAGTATTGAGTGTTGGCGAGAGGCTGGAATCGAACACTAAACTTGCCTCACGCAAGTTGATCTCCATATTTCAGCTTCGCGTCAGCTAAATTCTACCACTAATCTCAATGAAACATTACACCTGACTAATCTCACATAAACCAGGATCACCATTCAATCTCACAGCACCAGGATCCCCGTCCAGTTTCACCCAAGCCAATCTCATCAATTACATTTCACCTCACTAAACCCTGTCCCTATTAATCTCACTTAGCTCGACCTCCCTCTGCTCCCCATTCCATCCCCTACATGCCATTCCTTTCCCTTCCTTCCCTACCAACCCATCCCTTCCGCCGCATTCGCTCGCCTTCCTCTCCCTTCTACACCAATCTCCTCCTCCTCCTCCCTTTCCTTCCACTTCATCTCTCCCTCACCTCCATTCCATCCCATCCCCTACATTCCCTGCCACCCCATCCCCTGCACTCAACAATTCACGTACCATCGACGAAAAGTTTGAGGGCAGAAATTCTCTAGTTAAAAGTTCCTAGCAAGTTGGTGTAGGTGGCCACCGTCAGCAAGCTGGTGTAGGTGGCCGTCATCAGCAAGTTGGTGTAAGTGGCTGCCGTCAGCGAGTACACTAGCGTCAACACAGTCTTGTGCAAGAAATTAATAATGGACGAAAATAAAGAATGACTGCATTACGTAAATCATATATAAACGTGCTTCTTCTCCTGGCATTTTAAAGCAAAGGCAAAATAACAACAAATTTGTAAAAAATGGGCAATAATTAAATGATTTTTGAGTCTTTACAATCAGATTAGTACAGTACTAATGCACAGCTCACAGGGCGTGGTAAGAGATCTGCTATACTAGCCAATTTCAAGCATTAAGAAAAAAATAGTAGTTTGACTGTAGTTGACCTTCGGCAGACACGATATGAACCAAAGAGCTTCATAAGATAAGAGGGGCACTGCAGTAGGTCTACTGGCCAATGCTAGGCACCACTCCCACTCATGCAATGTGTTCAAGCTACCAGAAGTATTCACTTCAATGACTTCATTTTCCGGCTACCTATATTTTTCATGTGCTCCCATGTATGCATATGCATGTATAAATTTGTCTCTAATGCACGAAGATTTCCATGTTTCCACGTTCCGTATAGAGACAAACCTACTGGGTGAGCATCTTGGTACCCAGAGTAAAAACCTCCAGAGAAGGTTAGTGTTTGTAATATAACCAGAACCCTTCACGAGCGTCGTAAACACACACACAACTGGTTCATATATATATACTGTATTTCTAGCCAGATGAGGCAGGTTTACCTTCCTGCGATACTGAGTTCAGACCCATGAATGGGTTAACTGATAAACTTATCAAAATAGTTCCTTAATGGCTTTACGGCAACGAAAAACATGACCGGTCTGTGCATATGTATTTCTACGATAAGGATAATACAATCAGTTCACCCCCACTCCCCTAACACTTACTTCCTCCTCCTCCTCCTCCTCCTCCTACTTCTTTCTCCTCTCGCGTCCTCCCTCCCTCCCCCCACTCGCTCTCCCTTCCTCCCCCCTCCCCCTATCCCATTCTCTTCTAATTCTCGTACATTAAACTCCAGGTCTAATCTATATTAGAATCTTATGTTATTCAAGGTTGATTAAACAGGTGGTTCGTCACAGTTTCTGTCTGATGCTTGGCTATGTATGATAATTCTTCAGTGTATACCTGAATAAATTTACTTACTTACTTACTTACAGTTTATGCTTGGGCTTCAGCAACACTTCTTTCACATTTCCTTCACCAACATTTCCTTCAGCAACCTTTCCTTCAACACTGCTTTCAATATAATGAAAAATAAATTATATTACCATTACGTGAAACTGCATGATAGGCTGAGAGATCATGATACCTTGTGAACAATGTTTATTGACTAATGTAACAGTGGCCAGGATAAGGCTTACTCGTACTTCTGACAGGTGGAGACACAGATAATGATCAAACTAAATGCAAAGTTGTAGTCAGCCTTATGATCACGTTCTTGAACACTATGTACTTCACTGTCTACTCACTGAGATATACAGAGATAAATAGTGTAGTGACCTATGTGATTTGTCATGGTATCTTATTAACGAAAATAAAATACAGGACATTAAGCAAATATCCTAAATTTCCTTGCAACATATAATTCAACTGTACATATAAATCCAGAAGTAATCCTGTTAATCGTTTTGGTGCCTGGTTCCTAGGCCTTTTGTGTATCCATATGCTCTTGCGCTGCCCTCCACAGGATGGACAAAGGGTGCACAATAAACTAGCTTCGGTGGCAAACTCTAAACCTAATCCCTCTTAAAAACAGCTATGGGGTTTGTCAGTAGTCCCCTTAAGTATAAAGGGAGGAGCTCCTCTCAGTGTACTCATCCCTCAGCGACTTTTCACCGGAGGTATTCTGCACCGTCTGCCAAGCCTTTTTTTTTTTATTATAGGAAGAGATTTCGGTGTGTAAATTTGAGAGCAAACACTCCAGTATCTCCCTGATGTAGCCTCCTCCTCTGTTTTCTAAGCCCTAAGGAGTAGAGTTCGAGGGACTTCGAGCGCTCCTTGTAATTCAGGATCTTAGTTCATTATACGAGCTGTGAAGTTTCTCTTTGAGGGTTCTTCTAACCATAGCTCATGTCTAAAGGCCAACTGGCTAATACCGTTACTGTGGTGGCCTCAAAAGGTCTTAAAATCTTAAAGCAACTAAAAATGAGACTCGACTGCAATTAATGTGTCACGCTTGAACACAGATACAGATACATGTATCAGTTTGGAGGGTGGAAGAACAATTGTTTGTGGGGGTGACACTGCGAAGGTTGGAGCCACTACTGTCACAACCCCGGTACCTCCATCACCCACTACTGTCACAACCCCGGTACCTCCATCACCCACTACTGTCACAACCCCGGTACCTCCATCACCCACTACTGTCACAACCCCGGTACCTCCATCACCCACTACTGTCACAACCCTCACTACTGTCACAACCCCGGTACCTCCATCACCCACTACTGTCACAACCCCGGTACCTCCATCACCCACTACTGTACCTCCATCACCCACTACTGTCACAACACCCACTACTGTCACAACCCCGGTACCTCCATCACCCACTACTGTCACAACCCCGGTACCTCCATCACCCACTACTGTTACAACCCCGGTACCTCCATCACCCACTACTGTTACAACCCCGGTACCTCCATCACCCACTACTGTCACAACCCCGATACCTCCATCACCCACTGCTGTCACAACCCCGGTACCTCCATCACCCACTACTGTCACAACCCCGGTACCTCCATCACCCACTGCTGTCACAACCCCGGTACCTCCATCAGCCACCTCTGTGTCGCAACCCAGGTATCTCCAGCTCAATTGGTGCCTTGGTCGAGGGTGCCATCAATATATATGTCGTGCCGAATAAGTAAAACTGGTCAATTAGCAAGAACTCGTTTAAAATTAAGTCCTTTCTAAAAAAAATTCTTATACGTTTAAAAATATATTTTATTTTAATTTACGTTAAAGTAAAAATTAATAATTTTGTACCAAAAGAACCTTAAAAGACTTGCCTAACCTTATTATAACAAGCGCAACTTAATTTAGCCTAATACAGCTAAATATGTTTTAGATAAATTTACAATAATTTAATAATAAACAAACACAATGAAATATATTTTTTTCGTTAGGTTCAGAATATTTTTTGCAAAATTATTGCATACACAAATTTTCGCTTGCCTTATTCGGCAAGAAGAGCGTTGCTATTTAAGCCATAATCGGAAATTTTACCTAAGATATATATATATATATATATATATATATATATATATATATATATATATATATATATATATATATATATATATATATATATATATATATATATATATATATATATATATATAATTATATATATATATATATATATATATATATATATATATATATATATATATATATATATATATTGCTTGATTGCAATTATATAAAAATACCACAGTGAAAATAATAAAAACATCTGAGCGCTTTCATATCAACACATACATTCATAGTTGGAAACATGTGTGCAAGTACACGAAAGCGCTCAGGTGTTCTTCCTATTTTCAATATGGAATATTATATAATTTACAGCGAGGGAGACATTATTATATTATAAAACAAGCGCTTAATCCGCATGGGTCATATATGAGTGAGAGAGAATGGGACCAGATTATATATTTGACTTGAGCGTGAGGAGCTTGAGATAAGCTCTGATTAACTTCTAATGAGACAGATGAGACAAGACCATCCGGCTCACGGGAGTTTTCCAGTGTTTTAACAATCATGTCTGACCATCCGGTTCATGGGTATTTTCAAAACCCATGGCGGACCATCCGGCTCATGGGTTGTTTTGCCTCCTCGCAATCCGGATTATGCAAATGAGGAAGGAGGTGGAGCTGGGTGGGATCTGCCTTCACAATGCTCGCCTGAATATCGAGGAGCATTGAGTGGAAAGTCTTGGTGGTACTGGGCAGGGGTGTCCTGGATGATGGTGAGTGGGGGTGTTGGGTATGACGACGGTGGATGGTGATTGGGGGTTTTGGGGATGATAGAGGGTGGGTGAGGGTGGGCCATGAATAACACTGACTTTCTGACATCATGCATTTAATTTGTTGCATAATGTATACACACCTATATGCATACATACATGTATTACATGACATAAATTGAAAAACACACGTGAACACTCGTTTACATATGAACAAAGTCAACAATAACAGAAATGGAGTGCATTCCATTCACACCTCGGAAATAACAAGAGTAACGGATGCAGGAATGGCATTAAGAGGAACAATGGGGACAGACAGAACAAAAGCAGCGCCAGTGACAACACAAAGCAACAAAGAGGTCAAGAAAAGACCCTTCACTAACACAAACATCAAAGAGAGCATCACCACACTTGCAAGTGGTCGCATACTTAAAAATTATAATTACATCAAGAGTAGCCCAAGATGAGGCAAGGATCACTGCATCATTTTATTACGCACACACACACACACACACACACACACACACACACACACACACACACACACACACACACACGCATACACACACAGGCACACACACATACACACGCAAACACACACACACACACACACACACAAATATGATCATAGCTGCCAAAAATACCAACTTCACAGAACATCAATTTATTAATTACATTAAATATCTTGGCTGCTTCTCCATCCATCATCAGAAATCTAAATGTATATTACAACTAACGTCGTAAAATATCACTAGAAAATATTACTTAAAAATATATGAAGTAACTTCAAATAATAATAAATCTAAGCTTTAATTACATCTAGGCTTTAATTAAATCTAAGCTTTAATTACATCTAAGCTTTAATTAAATCTAAGCTTTAAGTACATCAGAAATAAACTCACAATACCTTGGTACAGAAAACCAACACAGGTTCCAGAACAAACTTTTACTGGAACAAAGTTTAGCTGTGTGTGGAGCTTGACAAGCCTGCCTCTCCTTCACCCCTCCCTCCCTCGCCCTCCCCCCACACGCAGTTTTGGCTGTCCATCCACATTTGTCCTTCACTGGTGAAACCTATTCCAGGGGTCCTTCCTATCCAAATCCGGTTTCTCCCACATTCACTTTTCCCCATCCATCCCTTCCTCTACACTTCCCCTTCACCTTCAACCATCCAAGCCGTAAAGGCTAAATGGTCTGGCATGCAATATCACGGCTTTCAAGCGCTTGTAGTAAATTATTCCGCATTGGAAGTCATTTCCAACTCTTTTTATTCATCGCTAAGTGGAGCACCAGACCTGCCTGAAGCTGATGATGGCAGTCAGCAGTTTAATACTTAGGGGAGGGAATCTCTGAATTATGTACTCCAGGGTATATTCTCTCACACAACTCAAGCTGAACTACCTAGTGATGACACTAACTTTTATAATCCCACTTTGCATCCACAATTGACTGGTAAAACGTCCTGATCGTTTTATCAGCTTTTACCCACAATTGACTGGTAAAACCTCCTGATCGTTTTATCAGCTTTTACCCAAGCATCGATATTTGCTCTGGTAAAACACATTAAAACCGTGTTAAACCTAATAACCATTCGACAGTCCACATGCTTGTTTCTTTTTCCAGTGATGACTCTGACTGATCTTTAGTATAATCAGTGTAATTTAATCACTGTTAAAGTGCAGAAACTATATGAAAATATCATAATTTTAGAAATGCAGTCTGTACAAATTATAGACGTGTACTTTTTCCCATTCAGATTTCATATATAACAAATAAGTACTTCTATAACATAACAAGAGCTTCTCTAACGGGTTTGTTTTTATATCAGTGGAGAATAAAAACTTGGTATTTATCAATTGCCAGATTTTTAGCCACATTTTTGCCAAAAACTTCTACCATATTATCTGAGGAGTTAAAGAGCTAAGAGCAAATAAGATGATCACAATACACTGTCTGGTAGCGTAGCACTGTGCTGAATTTAGTTCCTGACAAGACCATGTGTGTTCTGTGTTAAGAGTTAATATGTTTTACTTATATTCATTAATTTTTTATCATATCTCCTTATATTTTCAGTGTGCAACTTGTCTCTTGATTAACTGTATTAATTCTGCATATATTGTGTTATTCATATTTGTGTTACAGTGCTCATTTATAATTTTTATTTTACATTTTGCAACTCATTCTCCACGGTGAAGTCAATGACGGGAAACACTTCTCTGAAGCATACCCCCGGCCGGGATTGAACCCGCGGTCATAGAGTCTCAAAACTCCAGCCCGTCGCGTTAGCCACTAGACCAGCTAGCCACAGTGGCTAACGCGACGGGCTGGAGTTTTGAGACTCTATGACCGCGGGTTCAATCCCGGCCGGGGGTATGGTTTATTTGCAATCGTGTCATTACGACTTCTCTGAAGTTACGAGACCACAGCAGCTGCTCGGATACCTCACCGACCACTCAATGTCAGAGTAAGTCTGAATTTCAAGGTCAGCAAACCGAAGAGAGAGCCCATGATGATGGTGGACACACGTGGTTTACTTTAAGCATGAATGGAGCTGCAATACACGACGCAATATCCTCGCTGCCCTACTGAAGTGTCTCAACTCAAACTCACAGATTTCATCACTTGTAAGAAATTCACCCTGTGTGATAGACTGTGACAAGCAAACAGCTATGGTTTGGTTCATACCATATAACACTCATATACAACAGGGTAGCAGGACACTGCTAATGTATCCAATCTTACTCAAGATACAGGTGTGTCCAAGTTTGTTAAAAAAAAAAAAAAAAGGAGTTTGACAACACCTAAAAAATTGACATTCCTCATTCTCACTGTCCAGACACTCATCTTACAGTTCATCAACAATATTCTTCTTGAAGCTATAAAGTCTGATCACTGCAAATACTACACCAGTGCGGGTGCTTAAGCGCGCTGGGCTCAGTTTTTTTTACCCGCGAGATAAATGATTTACGAGTAGAATTAACTGTAATTTAAACCCAGGTTTAACTGACGTGAAATGAATGAGTTATGTGGCTCTCTGTGAGAATTTACAGCTCTGTATCATATTCGCAATGGTTAAGGGCTGCCTGCCTGCTTGTTTGTCTAGTTTGTCTATATAATTAAGTTTGCTGCTTGCTTGCTTGCTTGCTCTCTCTCTCTCTCTCTCTCTCTCTCTCTCTCTCTCTCTCTCTCTCTCTCTCTCTCCCTTTTTCATTTACGGGGAACGAGGCATAACGTCAGGGACCAGAGAAACATGAAGTGAGGGTAGTTAAGGAGACCGCAAGTTGCACTCTCAAGCAAATTAAGGCACCAACCACAACTAGGGTCAATTCCAGGAGTCAGGGGACTTCAGGGGAGAGGTGGAGGCGATAAAGAAAGAGGGAGAAGAATGAAAAGGAGGAAAAGGAAGAGGACGGATGCTGCGGAGGAAAAAAGAGAGAAAAGAATGAGACTGAAATGTATAAAGGAGGAAAGGAACAAAACATGAGAGGAAGAACAGGAGGAAAAATGAGAGAAGGATAAGGGATACAGGAATGTAAATTATGATTAGGGCATTGTGGAGGTATAGGAACTGAATGAAGACTACGAGACGTAGAAGGCAAAAAAAAAAGTTGTAAGAGAAGGATAAATAAAAAAAGACTGAAGAGTCAAAAAAGAGTAAGAGAAAAATAGGCAGAGAGAGGAAGGGGGTAGTGTGGGTGAGAGTGGGTGGAATTCTTCTCCTGAGGAGTGTGTAGGTGAGAGTTGTGGGAAACTCCGGGAAAAACTGGAAAGCTGGGAAATTTGGACTCGGAAAAAAGGGAAGGTGGTTTAGAACGGTTGAAAAAAAATTTGAAAAGAGTGGGGGCTGGAAAGCGAAGTAAATTTGGAAATGCTGAAACTTGAGATTCCCAACGTCCTTAGTCTGTCCACTCACCAACCTGAGGTTGTATGTGTCTAGGGTAAATTACACTCCCTACAACCATTTTATAAAGCTGTGTGATCCTTTGTTTTTTAAACGGGGTAAAAACCTAGATGGGGCAGACCAGCCGATATTTAACCACTAAGCGGGGAGTCGTCTGCTTAGCAATTGTGTTGGGAGACACCGTAATGCTTCCTAATGAAAATAATACCAGCAGTTACACTTGTTAATGAGGAAACACAGCAAGATGCAACTAGGACGGGCGTGATTATTATTGGAAAAGGTAGTTTAAATTCCTTACCTGAAGAGCTCCTCGAGGAAGCATGCATGGAAGAGCTCTAACCTTCAACGATAGTGAGTATAAGCTGGAGTGATACCTGAATCAGATAACTTGGGGCGATACTTGAGTCAAGTAAGTAAGGAGATGCTTAAGATTACCAGCATAACAGCCAAGGAACTTACAGTTATGGCGAGTCTCAAACTTTTAGACAAGTCACCATCATCACCAATACCACCGTCACCACCAATACCACCGTCACCACCAATACCATCACTACAGTCACCACCATATTCACCACTACTAAACCAACCTCAACCTAAATCACCCCCCTAAGTCATCACTACTGTCCCACGTGCGTATTCTACCTCACTCCAAAGCTGACATCCCAAACCATTCCATTTTTTTTAACTAAACACCAGTCAAAAGACCCACAAAAAATATTTTGTATAATCGACACAATCTGATAAGTTTCTCCTGTCAGTTTCCCTCTACGGTCGACTGTGTACGCTACCATAAACCGGTGATAATATTAAATAAAATTTAAACCCTTTTTTTTAGTGATCAAACAAATACGCAACTCGCCTGAAAACTTGAAATTAAGCAAAAAAAGATATTCTCTACACATTCGCTGGGGCCACCAAATTTGTGTAGCGAGTTTAGTGCAGTTATGGTCAGTCGTCGTTGCTCTGGTACCTAGAAAATGATCCTCATCACATACACGCAAAATACTGACCCAACTACAGTGCCAACTTTCGATTTAGGAGAAACAAGTGCGTATGGCTTTAATTAAAAAGAAACTTTCAAGTCATGTTATGGGAATGAATTCAAACCGTAAAAGCAATCTCTATTTATTCCACGAGAGTACATTGCTGATGAGCCACGAGTCTCAACTTGTAGAATAAAACACAAGTATAACAAGAGAAGAATTTATGTTATTACGACGTTTCTCCTAAAATAGCGAACGGCCGACAATAGCTAAGAAAAGACAGTTACAGAAACAGCTTTTACTGGGACAGTGTTTCAATCTGCAAGCACCTTTTCTTCACTAGGTAATAACATATAAGCATCAACACACAAGCCCAAGACAAAAGCCAGGAAAAGTGTACCAAGCGTCCCCCTTAAGGAGGACCCTATGGTAATTTTTGCTAGGTCAAATTATGTGATTATTTTTATCCTGTAGCTGAGCTCGAGAAGGAAGCTTACGCTCACAAGATAACCATCTTCCACCCGTTGCCTCTAATGCCCTCCTTCACGGCTCAGTATATTGTTGCCATGTTTGTGGATAGTTTATATTGATCGAAGAGCGCAGTGAAGCAGCAAGAAGAGAGGAAGGAAAAATACGTGGAAATTGACGAAAAAAAAAATGAAGAAATGAAGAGGTAGAGGCGGGAAGTGGAAAAAAACTGTAGGAATAGACAAAAGAAAAAGATGAAAAATGAATGGAAAGGCAAGGAAAAAGAAAGTCCTAAGAAGTTTCCTGGTTGGCCTTCACACACACGAGTGTTGATTCCAGTCTGCACTCAGCTACGACAACCTGCTTGGAGGAGATCCTGTGGTGGCTCCTGTAAAGTGCTGTAATAACAATACGAACGTTCTCATTCTCTCTCTCTCTCTCTCTCTCTCTCTCTCTCTCTCTCTCTCTCTCTCTCTCTCTCTCTCTTTCTCTCTCTCTCAGAAGCAAAATAATATAAAAACACATCACGCGCTAGTCTCAGAATCCGGGTCATCTTGTTGGAGTTCGCGGTGATTGTGCTGGATGTTTTCGTCTTAATGGCGGTTGAACTATTACTTTACTGCCACATTCTTGTCACTTGGACTCGTCCATTTCATCAACTGGGTTTGCTAACAAAAGCTTTTTTTTAATTTATTTATTTTCAACAAGTGAGATGTTACAACCAAGCGTTGTTTTCCTACGAGACATAAAGAGAACCACAAGTATGATCACATTTTTTCTAAATAAAATCGAGTGCATCAGCAGTATGCTGCTACCAAACTCTGCATTGTAATTACATAGTGGAAACAAAAGCTAACAATGTTTCCCCTGTAATATTCCATCACGTAGGACTGATTTTGTACATCGGGCAATGAAATATATCACACTGCGCTGAGAGGATATTGTAAAGCTTTCTTCTACGAGTTCGGTAACTACAGCAGCTTCAAAGGCTTCTTTCCATCAGAGGGAAAGTTACTATCCTTGGGAATAACCACTTCTCAGGATGGCCTCTCCCACACAAAGGGGAAATGAAATTTATGATATCACCATCAAAGTGCAAGACAAAAATTTATATACATGTAAATACATATACACACACACGGAATGTAAATTCAATGTTGCAACAAACTCTGCGAATACTAGACTGAACATCATAAAACTAATACACTCGATTTGGACAAAGAAACGCATGAAATATAAAAATAGAGAAGAAAGGAATGGAACATTTTCTCTTCATGCCATTGCCCATGGAAGAGAAACCATTACAGGAAGGATAAATATGGAAGAGGGGAAACAGAGTAAATATGGAAGAATAGGGAGACAAGAGGTTATGAGAGGGGAAATAAAAGTAGAGGAGCCATGTTACCACAAATGAGCGGGAAGACAGTAACCTTGGAAGACAGAGGAAAGACAGGAGCAGCTGTGTGTATCAGACAGGCAACAGACAGGAGAGCAGTGCCTGTGGTAGACATGTTATCTTGTCGAATTCCTTTGTGGTGTAAAACACACACACACTACAGAGAGAGAGAGAGAGAGAGAGAGAGAGAGAGAGAGAGAGAGAGAGAGAGAGAGAGAGAGAGAGAGAGAGAGAGAGAGAGAGAGAGAGACTCGACCTCTGCAGTCACACCAAAAACAAAACATAAATAAAACATGCGTCACCTTGGCTGCACGACCTACACATGATGAGCACGACCTCAGGCTGGGCTCCCATAACACACACAGCGGGAAGG
Source organism: Cherax quadricarinatus (assembly GCF_038502225.1). Taxonomy (NCBI): domain Eukaryota; kingdom Metazoa; phylum Arthropoda; class Malacostraca; order Decapoda; family Parastacidae; genus Cherax; species Cherax quadricarinatus. The sequence continues at coordinate 23,098,377 of NC_091315.1, forward strand.
TAGCGAAGAGCGAGGCTCAGGGTAGCACAGCACAAAAGCGAGGCTCAGGGTAGCACAGCACAAGAGCGAGGCTCAGGGAAGCACAGCACAAGAGCGAGGCTCAGGGTAGCACAGCACAAGAGCGAGGGTCACCACAGCACAAGAGCGAGGCTCACCACAGCACAAGAGCGAGGCTCACCACAGCACAAGAGCGAGGCTCACCACAGCACAAGAGCGAGGCTCACCACAGCACAAGAGCGAGGCTCACCACAGCACAAAGACAGATCAATTGCAGATACAAGAGAAATTCCTTCACTAAGTGCCTTGCTAGGCGTAGCTAAAATACACCAATGGTAATTGTTTTGTGCGTTGGCGACCTTAAACAAAGCAAGTGCAAACCTCAAAGCAAATTTTGCTACTTTCAGAAATGAATGACATTGCTAAACAGTTACAGTCATAAAATTCTTCGTGTCTTAAAGTGTTGGAATGGAAGAATTGTTGTAGCCCGGAGAGCAAGGTCGTGAGTGCGCGCCAGTAGGGTCCACTCAGAGCTGTAATAGAGCGGGCGACCAAAACACTGATCCTCGTCGTTTTTCCAGCTTGTGTCAACCTCGCTACACTTACAAGAACAAATTAGTGTCTGAAGCTGGGGACACAAGAAGAGTCTCTCCTCCATCATGGGGTTTAATGCAGCTAACATACACGCAACATTATTTTATGTACGCTGTAACAACTTGACCAGAAGCTACACATTTACAAGCGAAAAATATACTTGTGCCTTGGATGCAATACAAATTTTATTTCTTTGCAAAGGTTATAATGTGTGAATTACATTTTATAAAGTGTTAAGTACAAAGAAAGTCATTTCGGGCAGTTTTTCTTCAAAATTATACAGGTTAATATGCGAAATTTAACATGGTTTCGAATCTCAGCCATAATGTGACCACAGTTAAAATACAGAAAATATACACAAATAACCCACACGTAGGAGAGAGGAGCTTATGACGACGTTTCGGTCCGACTTGGATCATTTACAAAGTCACATTAACAGAAAAGATAGGTTATGTAAAGTCTGTCAGGAAACAGGGCAAGCGTTTCCTGACGCGGGTCTTAGTCATATGATGACCCGCAGCTGGCTTACCGGTCCTAACAGAAAAGAGTGAGGTAGCCAGTATATATATATAAGAGAGCAGGACAGGGACGGGAACAAGAGAGGGACAAGAGAAAAACTGTTTTTCCTAAAGACAAGTGAAGTTTCTCTCAACATTACGTGGTTTAAGACAGCCACCTCTAACACAGTTTCGTTTCTAATGTCTTTTATAAGTTAATGTGTTGCAGGAGTCCGAGCTCAAGCTTCCTCGCGACATTTGAGGTTTTATCGTGGCAAAGTTTATATTTTGCGACAATTTACAAACGATGAAAAGGGCGATAGAGAGTTTTATATAAGAGTATTTTATGTGTGAAACTTTATACCCCGTGTGGGTCATTCACCAGAAGTACTTGTTTAGGCTCGATCCTCCGTCCCATCAAGCAAGGCAACCCACCTTACCCACCCATTTTCCTTACACAGCAGCGACGTCATCCCCACGCATGGTAATATAATGGTAGAGTTTACAGACAGTAACGTAAATAAGACACAGTGCGGGTCATAACATTTTATCATGAACAGGTTTTGTCTTCACATTGAAATGGACGAAACGTCTTTACAAACTGCCATAACCTGAACTGTCTTATTTACATACATACACTCCTAAACATGCTGAATAATAACCCACATGAAGACAGAAACTCAAAGATTGACTGATCTGTATATTTCGACCCCCTTCTGGGATCCTCTTCAACAGAAGCTCTGTCGGTTTTCGCATTTTTAATACTGCGTCTATAATTATTTTAATTACTAAAATTTAAAAAAAAATATTACCAATCTCAGTATTACAAAAATATTAAATTGTCATTTAACATAACTGAGATAGCATGCTGCCTTGTTTATATAAAATATTACTATTGTGGTATTATAAAATAAAGTAATCGTTGCAATATTTATTATATTTCTTAATATTCTCTTTGTTGCGACATTCTGCATGACGACAATGGCAGGGAGTATTGCTCTTGGAATCCCACAAAATACAGTTAACATCCAGACGGAGGTTATGACAACACTCAGTGATGATGGTGGTTGTGGTGATGATAATTGCGGCGACAGCGGTGGCGGCGGTGGTGGTGACGATGGTGGTGGTAACGATGGTGGTGGTGGTAACGATGGTGGTGGTGGTAACGATGGTGGTGGTGGAGGTAGTGGTGGTGCCTGAGCTCAGAAAAGCGATGCCACTGGGAAGAATAAAGTGCAGCGGGTGAACGTGAGAAGGTTGAGGAAAAATGTGGAAGTTGTGGTGAAATGTTACGTTCCATCAATACTGCCCAACACTTTTAATATAAAATTAGTTAATAAATACTATTACTGCTTTTGCCATTACAATAAAAGATTATACTATTACTAGTAATAATAGAAATAAAATTAGAAAAAACACAACATACAAAAATAAAAGTCATGAGGAATAAAAAACAAAAAAGGGTTATGGCACACTAGCCCAGCAGAACAAATATAACAACTCCACCATGCATGAGACTAAAGAATGCTATCGAACAAGAGTCTTCCAAACGCATTCATTCTACCCACTCTCTATATTGCTCCTGTAATGACCATCGTATGAAGGCCATCTGGGTGTTTGTGGTCACCCCAGTGAGTCTCTTGATGCCGGCTGCACCATTTGTTTATCGTCAGAGCTACATTTGTCGCCTTTATCAACACAGCTGCGGCCATTTCCTGGCTCTCTATGGTTCCCGACACAATAAGGAGAGCCCGGAAGACATCGAACGAGCTGTCATTCTGCGTTGTTTAGTGTTGTTTTCGATGTGCCGGTTGGCGCAGTGGTTGGTGCTTTCACAACCTAACGTCAGGACGACCAAGTCGTTCTGTGTAGTGGATGGTAGCTCCATTACTCCAGGATATTTAATAGTTTTCTCAAGTTGATGTGGTTCATAACGAGTCCTCATAATTTCATAACCAGTCATATACAGTATGTAATGACTGCTGCTTCCGTAATGAAACATCATAGCCTTTAATTCAAAACATAAATAAACGCTTTCACTTCCAATACTAACTTAAAAAAATGATCTTTAGTGACAAGAAAAAGCTTAAATTGTTACACTGTTATCTAAACTTCTGATCACTGAGATGTTAAAAGAATAACTAATAAGTTTAACATCGAGCAGTCAACGCTCATGACTGGATGGTTAAGAGCTCCTGGGAAAGGTGGGCGAGTAGTTGTGACTCAAGCTATGACAGAAAACGTTACCTGGATCTTTCCTGATCCATAATAACTGTTTGGCTGGGTCACCATGGCATCCCAAGTCTTCTTTTGCGATCCTGAAATTTTCCCTTCGGTTACAGAGGTCAGCCAAAAAGGCCTTTCAGTGTTTATTCTTATGACACTAGGAAAATGTTAAGCGTTTACACATTGTTTCTGCCAATGTTTTAGCAATTGGGCAATTCATGTAACCAGTTAAAGACTAGAAGATCGTCATAGCATTTCTGCATGTCAGATGAAATGGGAAAATTTCTCCTGAGGTGAGTCCTAAGTCACACAATGACTCGCTCCACAGAGCTTTTGGTCATTTAACCAAGGGTGCCTGCTGGACCAGAAAATTTAATCCGTCAGTGCAGTAGCATCTTCCAGCGTCGGATAAGCTCCACACCGCTACGTCGTGAGAGACTAATGTTTAATGCACGGGGATGTAACTCTAAAGACGTGTTCATGCAAGAGATCTTATACTGGGTGTCCTTGTCAAGGATCAGTGAACGGGCGTGGTCTTGACGGGAATCAATGAACGGTGGTGGCCCTGTAAGGGGATCACAAAGAGGAGAATAAAGCATGCTTTGCGAAGATCACTTAATGGTCAGTGTGTGTGTGTGTGTGTGTGTGTACCCTAAATGCCTACATATCTACAATGAACATGCCTAAATAATCCTCCGAATAAAGCAACAAAGCTGAAATAACTATTAGCAGTAAGCTTTATACAATATATATCCAAAACGGGGTTATCTGAGTCTATGGTATATAAAACTGGTTTTCATATAGAGAGAACAAATCCATAAATCCATAAAGGCCATAAAAATAAGATCTGAAGAAGGTCAAGAGAGAACTTCTACCTCCCATCCTTATCAGGATACATTACACTTATACCAAGAATTGCAGAATAACCTAACCATCAGAGGCAGAGGTAATGGAGAGTACATTGAGGGATCTGACGTTGAAGATTGACAATGGCTGCAGCATTTGGCGAAATTCTGCCATGTTGACTTTCCTGTATTAGAATGTAATGACTTTACCTTTCACGATCAACTGACATTTCTGACTTGGCTATATATATATATATATATATATATATATATATATATATATATATATATATATATATATATATATATATATATATGTCGTGCCGAATATGTAAAACTGGTCAGTTAGCAAGAACTCATTTAAAATTAAGTCCTTTCTAAAATTTTCTCTTATATGTTTAAAGATATATTTTTTTCATTAATGTTAATGTAAAAATTTTTAATTTTGCATCAAAAGAATCTTAGAAAACTTACCTAACCTTATAACAAGAACAATTTATTTTAGCCTAACCCAACTAAATATATTTTAGATTTGTTTACAATAATTTAATACTAAACAAACACAGTGAAATATATTTTTTTCGTTAGGTTCAGAATGATTTTGGCGAAATTATTGCATACACAAATTTTCACTTGTCCTATATGGCAAGATGAGCGTTGCTATTTAAGCCAAGATGGCAAGTTCTGCCTATTCGGCACGACATATATATATATATTTCATTCACAGTTACTGTTTGTTTTTCATACTAGAGGAAACTAAACACTCTGGCTTCCAGTGAATATTGCATACCTCATGCTACTTAGTACAAACTATGATTACCTTTTTTATTAATTTTTGTTAGAATGTAGAGGTTAAAGTAGAGCGATATTTAATATACATATTCTCACCTTTACCTCTGATATCTTCTTAAACAATGTATTCCCGTCTGAGCTCACAATTTAGTTGTAGACTAACATCTTATGCACACACACTCTCAGCATACTGGAAGAGCTCTGATAACTTACAAAACCCTCAGCGGCACAGCTTCAAACGTTCAAAACAATACCTTCTAATTCGACAATGGTGTCGAGCTTCATCACTTGATAAAGCTCAACACTGAACTTTGCAACTTGTCTCAACCATACAGTATAAGTCGAGACTGATATAGCAATGTTATATCTAAGTTCATCTAGACATTTTATTTCTTGCTGATGAAACCTGTTTGTTTGCCTACGTGGATTTATGAATACTTAATTCAGTTTTATACCGCCTCCATAATTTTGTGGCTCCATGCGACCACTAAGTTCGCCCAGCAGTTATACCGCCCCCGGTCCTACCCGTCTCGCCTTCCCGTTCAAATATACTTTGATCCTCGCTCTCCGTTCATTATCTCTGCCCCCTCCCCCCTCCCTCTATTCCCACTTGGGTGCCGCGAAACTTACTGGTGAGAGTATTCGACTCGCAATTGCAAGGTCTCGGGTTTGATTCGCTGGCACGGAGAGACATTTACTCCTGCTGCCCCTGCCCACTTAGCAGTATAATTAGGTACCTGTGTGTTAGCCAAATGTTGAGGGTTGCAGCTTGTGCTGAATCCTATGTGAGCAAGTGACCCCGTGCTACGTATAGTGCTATTGTGATTTCATGCCTGGCTCATGTGTGGCTTGTGACTCCGTGCTGGCTCATGTGTGGCTAGTGACTCCGTGCTGGCTCGCGTGTGGCTAGTGATCCCGTGCTGGCTCGCGTGTGGCTAGTGATCCCGTGCTGGCTCATGTGTGGCTAGTGATCCCGTGCTGGCTCGCGTGTGGCTAGTGATCCCGTGTTGGCTCATGTGTGGCTAGTGATCCCGTGCTGGCTCGCGTGTGGCTAGTGATCAAGTAGCCACACAGTATGTTCAGTGGGTAATCTCTCCATCCCGTGTCTCTTTTTTATTTTCCCCGTTTTCTGGAGTGTTGGCGGGTGGTTTGATCCCTGGTAGTGAGTGACCTGTGAGTAAGGAATCCCTGTGTAGTGAAAATCTTCAGTGTTCTTACCATTTCAAACATAATGGATCCCTCGTAGAAATACCTTGATGTGAGTGTTGAAAACGATTATGGATATAAATAAGTTAGGAGCAGGAGAAGAGATGAGAAATGACTAGAGGGCTGAAGTAACGAGGCTTGCATGTCCTCTACTCCACGTGATACTAAACGACGGTGATGGCACAGGGCGAGACTGGGCTTTCCTCAAGGAATAAAAGTGTGAAACGACTTCCCTACCATCACCCAACTTGCTGGCTAACAAAACAGAGAAAACGAAGACAAGGATTCTCTCAGAAATGATTTACATATTTGTTAGCGAAAAAAAAGAATAGTGTGACCTACTCAATACGAATTACAGAGGCTATCAAGCTCCTTCGCTCTTCACTACAGAGGCAACACATTAAAAAATACATAAGCATTGGAATCCCTGAGCTCCGTAATGAAATTAGTAATTCCTATTTAACACATTGAACACATCATTGTACTCTAAAAAATATTTGCAGACGGAACAATGGGTCCACTGCCCCTCCCTCTAAACATCCGGGAATTAGGCCGACTCTACTTATTGGTCATGTATTTTTAGATGAAATATTCAGATCTGGGATCGCGAAAAGATGTTCAGGTGTGAGGATGTGCAAAGATGTTTTGGTGTGAGGGTGTGATTTGAAAAAATGCAGACGGATCAGGACCTCCCCGATCCGTCTAACAGTGTGACCCTGAAGTTTATGAAATAACAGAGCAATAAACACAGGAGAACGCAACTTATTGCCAATAGGGTAAAGAATTCCTCGGAAGTAAACCTCAGAGGGTCGTTACGACTGCAGGGGCCGCTGGTGAGTCTGGTCAGTGGCTTGAAAGAACACCGAGCCTCCGTGAGATTAGGGGAGCTGGCACCAAGCTCCTGTTCCCAGATCTCAGCACCACCTTCAGCAGTAGGTCTGCTAGTGAGGTCGGTCCTCACCTCCTGGTCCACTCCTCCAGCACCACCTTCAGTGGTAGGTCTGCTAGTGAGGTCGGTCCTCACCTCCTGGTCCACTCCTCCCACACCACCTTCAGCAGTAGGTCTGCTGGTGAGGTCAGTTCCAACCTGGTCCCCTCCCCCACCACCATCACACACGTGGTCTCCTGTAACTGCCTTACAACTCATTTTTTCTTTACTGATAATTAATTTTATCTTTGAATTTAGTCTTATTGCAATAAACTGTTACAGTTCACTCATGGTATGGAAAGTAGCTTGTTCTGGAAAACTTCTCACTAAGGAATGCGATGTCAGGCGTAAGGGCAAAAATGGGGGCGTCTGGATTTGTCTATATTAAGTAAATCTGGCACAGAAATTACAATAATAATCCTTTTTTTTTTTTTTTTTTTTTTTTTTTTTTTAACCAGCTAAGAATCGCCTAATGATTATATAGGGTTTGGCCGCTCAGTTTACCGCTGCCACACCTACGACCACATCACCGGAAGTTAAAAGCTGGGCAACGCAGCTAACTTTTTTGATGCCACCAGCCGTCCTGCCATCCTACCAGAAGTGGTGGCTGAGCCAGCAACCACAGCCAACTGTCATGGAGTCACCAGTCAACCTGTCATACCTGTGACCACAACACTGGAGGTTATGGGTGAGCGAGAATGTTTCCATTCAAACATAAAACATTAATATGAAGAAGCTGAGGCAGTCTGAAATTATTGCCAGGGACGCTGCTGACGCAGTACCACAACACAAAGACAATGGTTATGACATATTTTTTTTTTTGCAAACTATGTTGTTTGCTCTTACGTATAAACCTGGAGGGTGTTTCGGGGTCAATGCCCCCGCGGCCTGGTCCATGACCAGGAGAGTACAAACAGGTAGCGTGTCTCGCGCTCAGCACACGGAGGATCAAGCCTCCACCGCGTCTTGCGCTGAATAGCCCACATATGTTTAGCACTTAACATAAATTAAACAAGAGCTATCACGTATTTCCACAATACAGTAATTAATCAACAGCCTAGAAACAAATAACTATAATGGAACACTGTCTTCATCAGGAAGCAGATTCACTTAAATCATATTATTCATATTAGTGCTACAAATAACATTGACTTAACTTGTTTTCACGAGTGTAGAATAGGATAGCAGCACACTGTAGACGTTTATACTAAATTTTGCTAAAAGATAACATTTTGCTCTCTCTCTCTCTCTCTCTCTCTCTCTCTCTCTCTCTCTCTCGCACACATCCACATACACACGTCTTCCACAATTTTTTTTTTCATAACTCAAAGCTTGCACATAAGAAAATCATAAGGTATACTGTGATAATTTAGAAATCATTCCAAGTAAATTTAATCTCATTACACATTAAAAACCAGACATATAATCTTTAAACCCAGCCTAGAGATCGGCCGCGACGCCAGATTTCAAGGTCGCTCTTGTCTCGGTCTTGAACTTGGCCTCGGTCTCTGCAAGTCGGGTCTTGAAAGACAATGATGAATATCTGGTAATTAATAAATTAGGGTATAAAACTAGATGAAATAATTACAGATTCTGAACTATATAATTCAAATTTTTTGTTCAAAATTATTTTTCAATAGTTTCTAATTATATGCAAATATTTCATGCACATGTTTTCATACAGCTTGAGATGATAAGTATTGTTAAGAGCGATGAATGTAACTGGAAAATGTCAATAGATCAAGTTTGTGTTTTTTGTTTGTCTTATCAAAAGAAAAAAAAAGCTTTCAAGAATAAATTGTTAAATCTTAATTGTTGTTATCTTTGTTGACAAACATTTATTTAGTTTATAAGGTTGGTTACAACAAAAATACTGGTCTCAATAAGTGTCAGGAACCCAAGACTGTTCAACTGCCTCCCAGCATACATAAGGGGGATTGCCAATAGACCCCTGGCTGTCTTCAAGGAGTTGAACAGGCACCTAAAGTCAGTTCCCGACCAACCGGGCTGTGGTTCGTACGTCGGTTTGCGTGGGACCAGCAGTAACAGTCACAGACCGGGCGGCGGGGGCACTGACCCGCGAAATACCCTCCACGTATACTTCAGGTAGTAGTTTTAGTCTTGATCCCAAGCTTGGTACTTTAAAGTCTCAGTCTTGGTTTCAGTATGTCTGGTCCTGACTACATCTCTGCTTAAAAACCCAGTATTTCCTATCCCATTCTTTAAATTGGATTACTGACAAATTCTGTTTGAGTTCAATAATTCTCAGATTTTCCCGTAAACTTCCCCAAATTAAACACTTACTCCCAGTTTTCAGAAACTTTTCTAAATCCCAACCAACAACAACCAAGGAATTCCCACAAACTCCAGCGGTAAGAAAAATGTAAAGGGTCCTGCACAGGTATTAGGTAAACTCTGACCCTTTGTGTTTAGAGTAAATATTACATTTTTCCTTTACCAGGACTTGACGACAGAGTCGGTGAGCTTTGAAGATAGTATTACAGTGTGTGTGTGTGTGTGTGTGTGTGTGTGTGTGTGTGTGTGTGTGTGTGTGTGTGTGTGTTTTGCTTAAACCTCAAAATTAATTAAGTTCACTGACATTTGTAACTGAGCTTATTAAGGAGTCACAGCTTACACCATAATTTCAAGCCCAGTACGTCTCACATCACCGAATATCCTTCCGATAGTCACTTATGTCACGTTCATGATGATATTCATAACAAGCTCGACCAATACATTTCTCTCTTACTTCAAGAGTGCAACTCTCTTAATCTCTCACTCCAAGAGTGCGGCTCTCTCTCACTGATAAACATTCCCCGCATTCATTTCCTGAGACATCGATCAACTTGAACTCTTCCAAACTTCCATCTGTGTTTCCACACCCTCATCATTCCGCTCAACCTGCTCTTTCTGGCTTATGTTCCCCACTCGCAAACGGCCTCTTTCAGGAAAATTTGCTTTGGCCACTGGTGGCATATCGTGAACATATTCCATGGGTAAGCAAAAGTATATCCAGTTAGCAACGTATTGATAATACACATTTATTTTTTAAGATAATATTAATTTTAAGAGGATACCTGCCATTTTCCGAGATTTTCTCTTAGTTTTAAATTCAAGAGAATCAAATGATATTTCATAACAAAATAAGTTTCACTTGCTAAAAAAATATACCGATATTGTACTCCCCAGGATAACCCCACTCAACAACCTGCGCCTCCCCCACCTAATTCCCAGGGGAAGTTTTCCCCTTCCCCTCCCAGCCCCTCAAACTCCACCAGGCCACCACGGTCAAGTTCACTACCTTCCACGCACCATACCCACCCAGCATGTCATATTCCACTCCTATTGTCTAGTCTAGCAGATGGATGCCAACCAGGAGGAAGCAAGCAGCCAGGGAAATGGCACGGCTGGCAATACTAGGAGAGGCAAGTGTCGGTCATGCTTACAGCTTCGTTGTCTCAAGTCTAATGGTTTCCTCCGCAAACACGGTAGTTGCCCTGGTTCAGGATGTCCTCCTGTGGAAAGTGATGATCTAGAGCCACCTCAGGCACCTGAACCCACTCCAACAGATTTCATCTCATCAGACAATCTCTTGGAAGCAATTAAAGCAACAGGTACGAGGACACTCACACATATTCCCAAAGCAGCCCGTCCACACGCAGCTGGGAAACTTACAGACCTCCTGAAAAAAGTAAACGATGGTTCCACTATCTTAAATGCTCCACCAACCATCAAGGCATGGAACAACTTGCTACTTTTTGGCAATGTCTGCTTAGCTGTGCCGGAAAGAAGGGGAAAGAGGCTAGCCTCAATGATAATTAAATCCTTAAGAGATTTTCCTAGAGTTGATAACCTCATTCGCCTTCCCCGTCAACACAAAAAAGGGAGAGGCAGAACCCCCACTCTACTGACAGTGAAAAAGTCAGAGTCCAGGTGAGCAAGAAAATTGAAGAAGGCAACACAGTGGGGGCAATCAGAATTATTACCAGTGAAGATACAGTTGCTCCCAGGGATGCTGACACGGCTGAAGCACTTAGAGGAAAGCACCCTGCCAGGGAAACCAGTGGCACCAACAGTTCCAACACCTCTGTCCCCACTATGGAACCATTGACTGTGGAAGACTCAGACATTTACAAAGCAATAATGTCGTTCCCATCTGGCTCTGCTGGGGGGTTACACTGGAATAAGGCCACAGCATTTAAAGGAAATGGTTAATCCAGTTATTGGGGAAACTGCAGAGACACTGCTTTCAGAGATCACAAGGTTCGTCAACAATTCCTTGGCTGGTCTGATTCCTGATGAAATTAGACCTTTCTTTTTTGGTGCAACACTTTGTGCACTTAAAAAGAAGGATGGAGGAATTCGGCCAATTGCAGTAGGCAACACGTTACGCCGCCTCGTATCCAAAGCTGCTGTCCGAAGTATTCGTGCACAGGCAGCCATGATGCTTCAACCAAACCAGCTTGGCTTTGGGGTCTCTCAAGGAAGTGAAGCAGCGGTTCATTCAACAAGGGCGTATATCAACAACCTGCCTGAGGACAATGCAGTGGTAAAATTAGATTTCAAGAATGCGTTCAATCTCCTGAAAAGAGACGTGGTATTAGCAGCAGTACAAGAACATTTCCCTGGTCTCTTCCCTTTTGTTTCAGCTGGGTATAGCAAGGAATCAATGCTTCTCTTTGGAGAGCATGAAATCACATCATCGGAGGGTGTCCAACAAGGAGATCCTCTTGCACCATTTCTCTTCTGTATAGCAGTTAGGGAAATCACAGTCAGACTGACCAGCGAGCTAAACATCTGGTTCCTAGATGATGGCACACTAGCAGGTACAAAGGAGTCCCTCCTACATGACCTTACACAGGTAATGACACGGGGACAGGAAATGGGTCTCGTCCTGAATCCATCCAAATGTGAGATCATCTCAGTCAACAAGTGATAAATGCAGTGAGATCAAAACTACCAGGAGCAGCAGTCATTGCCCCCACAAATAGTGTCTTGCTAGGAGCACCTCTGGGAAGCAATGCCATTGACACAATTCTCAGGAAGAAATTGGAAGAGTTAAGGAGAATGGAACAACGAATAGGCAATCTGGACACCCACGATGCCTTGTACCTTCTCACAAAGTGCTTGAGTCTGCCCAGGTTGACATATTTCCTAAGATGTGCACCTTCACATGATAACCCTATACTGCACGAATATGACAGTATTCTGAGGCAGATTTTTACGAAAGTACTTAACCTTACTCTAGAAGACGGGCAGTGGAGCCAAGCTACACTTCCAGTCAGACTAGGAGGCATTGGTGTCCGCAAGTCATCACAGATTGCGTTACCTGCTTTTCTGTCCTCGTGTATTGCATCCAGAGAGCTTGTAGCAGCGATTCTCCCTGAACATCTCAGGGACAAGATTGGAGTCCAGGACCAAAAATTCATTGATGGAGCAATGATCTGGGATAATCTAACGGGCTCTGAAACCAGACCTGCTCCCCCAGCAACTACAAACAATCGCACTGGGATGGTCCAATAGTGGAAAATGTAGCCTCAACAATGCTTCAGTGTGTGTCAGGGAAGGATAGAGCCCGCCTTCTGGCAGTGAGAGCCCCTCATGCTGGGGACTTTCTGTTGGCTGTTCCCAACTCCAGCCTTGGCACACGCCTCAACCCACAGACGATCCGCATCGGTGTTGCCCTTCGACTTGCCGCCCCTATTCTCGCCGAACACAGGTGTATTTGTGGCAGTGAAGCAGCAGACCGATTCGGGTACCATGGTCTTGTGTGCCGTAAATCCGAGGGAAAGATTGCAAGACATGAGGAGGTTAATAACATTATCAAGAGGAGCCTCACAACAGCTGGATGCCCAGCAGTAAGGGAGCCACCCCAACTATGCAGATCTGATGGCAGCCAGAAGCATCCAGATGGTATCACCCTTCAAGCCTGGACAGATGGGAAGCAGGTGGTGTGGGACTATACATGTGCATCTACCTTGGCTGATACCTATCTCCAATACACCCAGGAGGAAGGAGGGGCAGCTGCCAGCTTCAGGGAGTCCCAAAAGTCTAGAAAATATGGAGAACTTGCCCATCATTACATGTTTGTTCCCATAGGCTCAGAGACCCTTGGCTCATGGGGAAAGAGTGCATCTAAATTCCTTAAGGAGCTGGGAAAAAGACTCATCAGGGTAACTAGGGATCCCAGGGCAGCTAGTTTTCTGTTCCAGCGGCTCAGTGCGGCTGTTCAAAGGGGTAATGCCTGCTGTATTTTGGGCACACGCCCCAGCTCTGAGGAGCTGGATGAGATTTTCGCCTTATAATCGGTGATACACACGTAACAACATGTACCTTATATGCCACCTTTATATCAACAATGTATCTCTTAAATCTTCTGTACCATATTATGTAATAAAATATTCCTATTGGTAAAAAAAATATACATTAAAATAAGGGGTGGTAGGGGAAGTGGAATATTCAAACGGCTTCAGGAAGAAATCCAAATATTCTTCCTTGAAGCCTTTTTATCCACTTTATATATATATATATATATATATATATATATATATATATATATATATATATATATATATATATATATATGACACACACAAAGACAGGATGTTTCAGAGGGGGGACACAGAAACAAGGGGTCACAATTGGAAGTTGAAGACTCCTATGAGTCAAAGGGACGTTAGGTAGTATTGCTTCACTCACAGAGTTGTCAGGAAGTGTATTCCACTTCCTGACGTAGTGGAGGCAGGAACCATACATAGTTTTAAGACGAGGTTTAATAAAGCTCGTGGAGCAGGGAGAGAGGACCCAGTAGCAATCAGTGAATAGGCGGGGCCAGGAGCTATGACTCGATCCCTGCAACCACAAACAGGTGAGTACAAATAGGTGAGTACACACACACACACACACACACACACACACACACACACACACACACACACACACACACACACACACACAAATAACTAGCACACAGAAGAATGAAACTTATACGACGACATTTGGACCGACGTGGTTTGGAAAAAAATGCCATTTATTTAATTTTTTTTACACATTCAGTAATAACACAAGAGAACACAATTTGTGGTTTGAGGAAGCCTGTATTTTTCTCACAGATCAAAAAATGAAACAAAATCGTTCAAGATTTATGCTACAATCTGAATTATGCTAAAATGCATCCCAACCTGGACTTTTTTTTTCCAGGAAATTATGTTAGAGAGCGTAATGTTGCCTTCATGGAGGCGTTTAACACTCGACCACCACTAAACTGACACAACGGTTCGCTTAGAATCAAAACTTTATCAAGTCTATGATAATGATTAGGCACTGGGTATTAGACAAGCTGAAATATCACTTACATAAGAGGTATTAAAAATGCACAAGACATGAATAGTAACTCCAGCTGAAATACCTGCATGGCAACAGTTTTCTCCTGGTATTTTTAAGTTTATTCAGAAATACTTAGGAAAGCTGGGAAACTGCCGACGTGTAAAAAAAAAAAAAAAAAAGTTGACAAGGAACGATAAAAGCATAAATACATAAGAATAATGAACACTTATATTTAACTCGTACAAAAAAAAATCAATACTTCTGAGGCAGCCCATCAGCTAGCAACGAAGCATAAGGATATGTTAAGCAGTAAGCATCCTTCACTTTCTCTAACCAAGGTGAGAAACTTGTTCCTAATCTCACACACACACACACACACACACACACACACAACTTCGTAATTCTAATTTATTATAAAGGCCTCGGTGAGGAGCTTTTAAGGATCGTACACACCTTATTCGTTTTAGCTTATGAAGAGAGGGAGTGTTCATCTTGGCATACTGATAATGTATGTATGTGTATACTGTCCGGCATCCGCATGTTTATTTACATTGCCAAGCACAGTGTGAGCATTCGCCGGGGACCGACCACCCGCCTGCTGGCCTACTTACTATCATGACTTTACCGTTACCTTTAACCTGTTAACATCTGGGGACTAGGTTTATATAAAATTGTAATATTTAACTTTCTAAGATATACAGCGCAATACTGATCAGATACAGCCGGTAAAATGGTGCAGTGTCATGATTCCATAATTACGAACATAAAAGAAAAGGGCATGCCAACAGCTATATATATGTCGTGCCGAATACGATAAAATTTGTAATATTTGCTTAAATAGCAACGCACTTCTTGCCGGATAGGGCAAGCGAAAATTTGTGTATGCAATAATTTCGCAAAAATCATTCTGAACATAACGAAAAAAATTATTTAATTGTGTTTGTTGATTATTAAATTATTGTAAACTTGTATAAAATATATTTTGTTGGATTAGGCTAAATTAAATTGAGCTTGTTATAATAAGGTTAGGTAAGCTTCCTAAGGTACTTTTGGTACAAAATTTTTAATTTTTATATTAACATAAATGAAAAAATATATCTTTAAATGTATAAGCGAAAATTTTGGAAAGGACGTAATTTTAAACGAGTTCTTGCTAACTGACCATTATATATATATATATATATATATATATATATATATATATATATATATATATATATATATATATATATATATATATATGTCGTGCCGAATATGTAAAACTGGTCAATTAGCAAGAACTCATTTAAAATTAAGTCCTTTCTAAAATTTTCTCTTATACGTTTAAAGATATATTTTTTTCATTAATGTTAATGTAAAAATTTTTTAATTTGTACCAAAAGAATCTTAGAAAACTTACCTAACCTTATTATAATAAGAGCAATTTATTTTAGCCTAACCCAACTAAATATATTTTAGATTTGTTTACAGTAATTTAATACTAAACAAACACAGTGAAATATATTTTTTTCGTTAGGTTCAGAATGATTTTGGCGAAATTATTGCATACACAAATTTTCGCTTGTCCTATATGGCAAGATGAGCGTTGCTATTTAAGCCAAGATCGCAAGTTTTGCCTATTCGGCACGACATATATATATATATATATATATATATATATATATATATATATATATATATACGCAATAAAATCATTCTTTTATTCAGTAAATAAATTACTGAATAAAAGAATGAATAACGGGGTCAGTGAATATTACTATTCCACTCAAACACAATTTATTATTAAGTCCTTGTACAATAATATATTTGGGAACAGGAGAACATTATTGGGGTTTAGATAAATGGGGTGGTACATATAAGCAGTGAAGGAATACAATCAATTGGCACAACAGAATATAACTTACAATACAGTTCAGAGGACAGTTCACCACAGGAACTAAGTCACATACTCTAGCCACAGGTCCCAAGACCTACACAGCCGAGTACTGCTCCAGGCCAGTACTCTGCCCAGTGTCTCCAACAGTCTCTTCCAGAGACTCCAGTAGCCCTCTCCCGAGCCATGCACCCCAGCAGCAGCAGCTCTGCTCGAATCTCCTTGCTCTAGCTGTTCCTTGGGCTTATATGGTCCTCAAAGCAACCCCACAATGGGGTGTGCACCACGTGTTTTGAACTGACGCCGAGATCTGATGCCATCAAGAACAAAAGACCTTAGACTTAAGCCGAAAGGCGTGTCTGACAGCTATTTGCCAAGGCAAGGTGTGGCCATATAATTGGTTAAATTAGGTCCCCCCCTCAGAGACCTCACAAGCACAGTTGAACTGCATCACACAGTAAACAGGTGATATCTTAATATGCAAAATAACCACAGTGAAAAAATAATGAACTTCCAAGCACTTTCGTGATTTCTCACATTATCAAGAAATTGATAATGTGAGAAATTACGAAAGCGCTTGGAAGTTCACTATTTTTTCACTGTTGTTGTGGAGAAATTTTCTCCAGGAGGGGGGTATCAGCCCCCTTCAGCCCCTTTCAGCCCTTTCAGCCCTGAGGGGCCCAGCCCTCTCAGAAGGGGCAAGCGTCTTGTTTACTGCTACAGTGAGTAATTGATCGCAGATGCAGTATGAGTATGCGACGTGGTCAAGCGACCGCTGCTCCTTGCAGTCCAGTGTTGCAGAGTGTATTTTAATAAGAGACAGTACATCTCTTACCTTAGCAGGACAATTAAGGAAAATCCTGCTCCCACTTTATTACCATAGTAAAGATAGTAGACATTGTTGACTATGCTTAAGACAGCAAGATTTAAACATTCTGCTTTGCCTCATGGAGGAAGTGGCAAGGAAGCAAAGGTACTATGTCAGCTTTTCCTTTGTGCTGGGGGCAGTAATGGCGTGGGGCGCTGTGGCATCTTCAGATTACTTTTGACTCTACTGAGAGTGACACTGACGCCAGGATAACCAACAAAGAACAATCTGTGCGTTAGTGTGAACAAAGTGTCTCACAAAACACAATAAACACTTACAGAGAAGTGTGATCAGCTTCTTTAGTGATAAGATGGTGAACAATAAAGACAAATCTTGTGGAACATAGTGTACCAGTGTGCGTATTCCTAGACTATGGAAGACGTGGACATCCAAGGACACTTCAGCTTCTATCAAGTCACCGATACCTGTCGAAGGTGTGAAGAACACCATAGGTCACGCTACAAGAGCAAGGTAGGTTACGAATTTCTTGTAGTACGGGGGACTGCGCAGTTCTTGAGTCACAAGGAGTTTGTAATCAACCTATAGTCGGCAGTTAGGTGCAGACTTTTGAGTCCACACAAGTAAGTTTGTCAGCCATCAGTGAATGAAATATGCTGACATAACACCCCCTAGGGGTAATTTATTGTTTACAAATTATAACTCATTTCAGCCCATTGAGGAGTGCCTTCGACAGCATCTCAAGACCTCGTCTGCAGGGGCGGCTGTGCAGGCGATGAGCTGTCTTTCTAAGTTAAGTTTCCCTATATTTAAACTTAGCTGGTAATGCCATTTCTCAACAGTTGTTGCTTTGCACACACACACACACACACACACACACACATACACAATGGCAGTCTCATACCGAGATAGGGTGACCTGAAAAGAATACCTTCACCATCACTTATCCCATCATTGTCTTGCCAGAGAAGCATCGATACTACAGTTCAGATGTCCCTTCAAAACGTAGATATTCCCACCCCTCAGTCAGAGTGCAGGCACTGTACTGACCACCCCCAGGACTCAAGTCCAGCTAACCATTTCCCTTAAATCTCATCATAAATGTTAACTTGCTCACACTCCAGCAGCACGCAAAATCATAAAAGAAAAACTTGCCTCCATTCCTATATAACACGCTCATACATGCCTGCTGAATGTCCAAGTCCCTCGCATACAAAACCTCTTTTACCCCTTCCCTCCAACCTGTCCTAGGACGACCCCTACCCTGCCTTCCCTCAGCCACAGATTCATACACCCTCCAGTTCATCCTATTTTGCTCCAAACTCTCTAAATGTCTGAAGCACCTTAACCCTATGGATAATACTTTTAGTAACTCCAAACCTAAACTCCAGACTACAAATTCTCTGCTTAATATTTACAGCACACATTTCCCTAAAAGACAGCATATTTACTGCCTTCATCCTTCTCACTGCAACATTTACAACATATGCTTCACACCCATATAAGAGTGTTGGTACCGCCATATTCTCATACATTTTCCTTTTGCCTCCATGAATAATGTTCGTCTCCACAGACACCTCATTGCACCTACCATCCAAAGTTTTTTTTCCTCGTCAATTCTTTTGTTCAATTGTCTTTCATGGACAAAACTTCCAAATATGTGGACACATTCATTTCCTCCACACTCCCTTCTTCCAATCTGATATCCAATTTTTCATTATCTAAATTCTTTGTTACCCCTCATCGCCTTGCTGTTTCTTATATTAACTTTCAATTTCCTTCTTTTACATACCCTCCTAAATTCGCCCACGAGCCTTTGCAAGTTCTCTTCAGAATTTCCGAAAAGTACAGTGTCATCGGCAAAAAGCAACTGTGACAACTCTCACTTTGTATTAGAGTCTACATATTTTAATCCCACACCTCTCCGCAACAACCTAGCATTCACTTCTTTTACAACCCCATAAATACGTTAAGCAACTAGGATGACATCACACATCTCTTTCTAAGGCCTACTTTTTATAAAATAATCTCCCTCTCTCCTACATACCGTACCCTAAGTCTTACTATCCTCATAAAAACTGATGTCAGTAACCTACCATCTATTCAATACACTTGCAATATCTGCCACGTTACTCTTCATATTTATTTTCTAAATTCATAAATGCAACAGAAACTTCCTTATCCTTATCTAAATACTGTTCACTAATATGCCTCATATCACTTATATGTCTACATATTCCCGTTCCGTCCTAAAAACCTCCTAGTTCATCTGCGATCCTGCTCTTCATCTTACCCTTAATTCTTTCAATGATAACTACCCCTTTTCCTTTATACAAAGGAACAATGCACACATACTCTGCCAAGCCCTATGTACCTTCCCCTCGAAATCAAGCGATATATCAGGCTATGATTGAAAAATGAAATACTGGAGCCCTCCCTTCACCTCTGCACCAAATTCCTGGAATATCACCTGGAATACACGACTTTACCAGTTACAAAACAACTCAAACCCAGAGATCACTGGGGCAATTAGAGGCTATATTAAAATAATATTATCTTACCCCACCACATGCACCAGCTTAAGAGGTTTGCAGACTGCTCTCACAGTAGTAACAGCTAGTAAATTTACAACATTTTATTTTAAGCCAAAGGTTGTATTCCACCGAGGCAGGGAGATCCAAAGAAAACACATTCAATGTCATTCGCTCTATAGCTGCTTTTCTAGAACACAGATAGTGGCAGCCCACTGCTGACCTACGAAACCTCAACATTAGCACTGCACTAATCCTCCAGACAAGAGTCTGGATGATTAGTGCAGTGTCTGTATATTCGCTGAGAATTTACTTTAGCTTCTATTTTGAAAACTAAAGTATAATCACTAATTTATTCAAAGGTTGGTGCTAATGACCTCTAGTGGTCGAAGTACTAAGCACAACGACGATTCATCCTCCAAAATCCAATCCAGCTAGCCGGATTTTTCTGATTTGCTTGACAAATGTCACCCCCCACACATTCAGTTCCGAACTAACACTCACTTCAAAATATTTAAGAGCTGTTACCTGTCAACACTTCTAATATCATCCGCTCCCAGTTTTACAAATTCAAGAACGGTACATAATTCAATTCTCACTACAAGACCAAAATATCTTAGCAGCCTGTTCGATCATTATACCTTGTGTACCATCACACTGCCTTTTAATCTCTACATCTTAAGTTTTCTGCATAATATTCACAGTACACTTTGATCTCGGACATGCCATTTCCAGTCTCCGGTTTCCCCTCTCCTCCTCCCATTTACAATATTTAGTTAATGCTTCACGAAATAAATCACAATATCGTGACTGGAAGAATTCAGAGATAGCCAACATTTTGGAGAAGAAATTTTAAGAATTATTTCTAATCACAAATGAGAAATAAACGAGGAGAAAGTCCCAAGACAAGGCAGATAAAGAGAAGAGAAACTCAAAAGTCACCTCTTTACCTACCTTGTCTGCTGGCTTTCTCCTCATTTTCTTGCTCATTTGCGACTTGATAATGGTCTAGGACGGACCGAAATATCCAAAGATTATTCCCCCAAAAGAATAAAAAGTCACGATACCGTGGCTGGAACAATACACAAAAAACCTCACTTGGGAGAGGAACCTTTCGATCCGTCCTGAACCATATTTTTTTAAGAATCATACTTCCGATCCATATGTAAGTGCTGGTACCACTAGACTGGTAAATTTTATGTATTACTTAATACTTATGTATATTTTTTAGTCTAATTATGTATCTTGATATGATCTTGTCTTCAAGTCAAATTATTGCAAGTATAAATAATTTTATAAACAGACACTATTTACCGAAAGTTGAAAAGGCAACAAAACGTAACTTGTGCACTATCCCTAATGTTTTAGAAAGGCTTCTACTTGTATTAAGTCTGGCATTAAACAAGGCTACGTCAAATCTTCATCTCGCAGCTTGGTACTGAGGTCACGCTCAAGATATATTACCGGCAAATGTAATAAAAGATGCGTGTAAAATATTAAAATATCAGTGAAGACGGTGCTCTAATAGCTGCAAATACGTAATTACACAGATGTGCTCCATACTCAAGAATGGATCGCACGTAAAAAAAAAAAAAAAGTGTATTAAACGAGGCTTGATCTAGTTGCCGAATGCCAGTCGTAAGCTTGCGAGGCTATTTATATTCACGGGGATACCGATAAATTCGTAAATTTTATATAGCACATGCGAAATGCTAGCTAATCAGGTTTGATTCAAGGAAGAGAAAGGTAGATCCAATTTTTTTTTAATCAAGAGCCGTTCACTTGCATCAAAGTACCCTAACATGAAGGGATTCGCGAGCCTAGCCTGTGTTACTGTTTCATTCTGTTAATGTGTGCTTCAGAGGAGGGACAGGTTTAGGCTAATGCTTTTTCGTAGGCCTTTAAAAGTTTCCGTGAGCATTTTTTCCTCCCGGTACTGGGTGCACAAAATAACCTAATATGTTTTTACATCTTGCATTTTTGTGCTTCTGAATTTCATAAATGATTTTAGCTGTAAAATATTTTATTCTTGATCATAAGTTACAGGCTCGCACATAAAGTATTAAAACAAAGTAGAATAATGAACGTCCGAATATATCAGAGAAAATTTTGAAAAAAAAAAAAAAAAAGGGAAAGTATTACAGAGGCGAATATAAATCGGGCTGGTGGTGGTGACTCTCTCTCTCTCTCTCTCTCGCCCGTTCTCTCGCTCTCTCTGTTGCCTGTCTCAGTCTTCCGCTTTTCAGATTAAAGCCACACGTCTCGACTCGTTTTCTCCGTTATTTCTCCCTTCCCCATCTCGTTCCTAATCTGCCATTCGTCGTTGCCTTATAACTTCCCGCTGCTTGAGCATGCGACAAGCATGCTACAGTTACAGTACACGGCCTAGATTCAAGGCTGAGCTTAGAAATATCAAGGCCGATGTTCTAGGGTTCGAGGCAGAAATTCGAAGCATCGACGCCGAAATATCGAAGTCGGTGTTCGAAGCATCGATATCGAGGTTCGAAGAATCAAGGTCGACGTTCATGGAAGGTGTCCAAAAAATCAAGATCAATGTTTCAAAATATCAAGGACAAGATTCAAGACATCAAGGACTGCGTCCGAATCACTGAGGTAGACGAATTAAAAAAAAAAAGTCTACCGTCAGTGTCGATACAGATGGTCGAAGTCGATGTTAGCGACAACGCTGATATTTCCGTTTTCCCGGCCGTCATAATCAACAATTCCGCACTGATATCCTCTGGTGAATACATTCATCCCTTCGGTTCAGCCATTTATAAATCTGCAATTGATTATTGCCGCGCGGAAGCAAACGACGAAGAGGTTTTATAAAGCACAACTACATTTGCTTACATCCGCTCTAAGGTATACTTTTGCCAGTTTGGGGAAGCAAGTGTGGTGAACGTAAAGACCGCTATAAATTATCGTCTCTCCAGACTTACAGCTGAAAAACTATAATTGCCTGAGCACTTCGTGTTAGGTTGCCACAGTCTCGGTTCTCGTGATTCCAGATTACTTTTTCTCTTCATGGGTTCAATCTGTCCGTCCTCTTAATTACTTGCTCGGAAATTTTCCCCCTCGCTTGATTACTGAATTGCCGCTAAATCCTACTGTTGTCACTCGCATTTGGCGCTGCAAAATTATGCATTTAGTTTTGAAAATGTTATAGCTTTGCTTTTATGCATATTTTAGTATACATTACTA
Organism: Cherax quadricarinatus; assembly: GCF_038502225.1. Classification (NCBI taxonomy): domain Eukaryota; kingdom Metazoa; phylum Arthropoda; class Malacostraca; order Decapoda; family Parastacidae; genus Cherax; species Cherax quadricarinatus. The sequence goes on from NC_091315.1 coordinate 23,121,222, forward strand.
GAAGCAAGTGACATACTTGAGTCTCACTTCTTTAAAATGGTGAGAGGCTCCAGCCATGCTCATGTTTACATACAGCGAAGTTCTACGAGTTCTACCGCATTGCAGACCTGCTCCAAGTGTTTAGACGATTTAGTGACATGAGAAAGCTTTTCCATAAAGAGCCGGATGGGCTGGTAAGGAGTTGCAAAAAAAAATTTGTATATTAAAGAAGAAAGTCTTAGCAACTAAGTGGGCCTTATAAAATCTTTGTAGCTCTGCAAAGCTACAGAGCTAAATATTATTTCTAGTATCTGATTAAAGATTCTAATGGTAAACACAAGAAACAACTTTATTAAATAGTAGTAGTCGTTTCACAGATTAGTGATGAACCTCAGCCACCTCCACAGGCAATTAAGCAGATTAATAGTTCCAATTCACTTTATAAAAAGAACAGCAGATTTTGAAGTTCATTATTAGATCAGGCATTATTACCCATTTGTGAGCCATATCTTTTCCTATCATAAAGATAGATGAGATGTTATATTCGTCATTTGCCTTGCTTCTGGGTGCATTCAAACTAAAGAAGCAATTTTCAGAAAAAATGGAGCCCTCACTAAATTTTAGTGAGAAGCTTTGAGATGGATGGAAACGTGGAAGTGTGAGCTCATTGTAACAGTAGATGGTATCTGAATACCGATGAGTTATCGATAACGAAGACACAAAATCAGTAATTGGAAACGTTATTTAGACAACTTTTCGCCTACACAACAAGCGAAACATGGAATAAAGTCTTCAGTTGCTGCTCTTAGGGCTATCATCAGCAAGAAGCTTATTGATGCGGTCAGCTGCAGTGAGATGATCGTCTCTTACATGTAAACAATTTTGTACCTCTTTTCATATTGGTCTTCTATTTTGCAGTAGTGCATGTCGCTTCGTCTTCTAGAGGCACTGAGTAGGCCTACAATAAGATAAAAACCAGCCCATCGAATAAATTTGCTGTATTTATTGTATGTAAACATGAGCATTACGCTGACACAAATCCTGAAATCTTAACATTCAGAAGTGAGACGCAAACATTACTTGCATTCTAGCAGAATCTTCTTAGATATGAAAACAACAGGCATGCAGCATTTTCCAATAACAGTACAACCTGAATTTCCAGGTTGCTAAAAAAGAAAAAAATTATTAAAGAACGCTACACAAAAAATAAGGAAAAACCATTGGAAAGCAGCCAGTCATAAATCAATGTCACTCACAATGCAGCCTTTCAGGCAACTGCGTGACCCATTCCGGTATAAAAACAACGCCAGATCTATAACTGCATAAACGTATCATAACATTAAGACATATACATCTAGTACATGAGTATTACTTCCATAAGCTACCATCCACATAACATAATAATGTGATCAACGATGCTTAGGTTAGGCCTCAATTAGATTATGCTGCACAGTTTTGGTCACCGTATTACAGAATGAATATAAATGCTCTGGAAAACGTACAAAGGAGGATGACAAAGTTGATCCCATGTATCAGGGACTGAGGTCCCTGAATCTGCACTCTCTAGAAAGGCGTAGAATTAGGGGGGATATGATTGAGGTGTATAAATGGAACACAGGAATAAATAAAGATGTAAATAGCGTGCTAAAAATATCTAGCCTAGACAGGACTCGCAGCAATGGTTTTAAGTTGGAAAAATTCAGATTCAGGAAGGATATAGGAAAGCATTGGTTTGGTAATAGAGTTGTGGATGAGTGGAACAAACTCCCGAGTACAGTTATAGAGGCTAAAACGTAGTGTAGTTTTAAAAATAGGTTAGATAAATACATGAGTGGGTGTGGGTGGGTGTGAGTTGGACCTGACTAGCTTGTGCTAGGTCAGTTGCCGTGTTCCTTCCTTAAGTGAATGTGACCTGACCTAACTAGGTTGGGGCATTGGCTTAAGCCGGTAGGAGACTTGGACCTGCCTCGCATGGGCCAGTAGGCCTGCTGCAGTGTTCTTTTTTTATGTTCTTATAGCGAGCTGAGAAATACTGGACGATCACTTGTCAGCTTCAACATCGCCACAGACATGAAAACAAATTCCAAAACGCAATCAGTACAGAAATACACACAGCATATAGCCTTACCTGCAGGGCGGAAACCACGGCTGTCCGATCATTCTTGCAAGCCCACACAAATACTGCAAGGAACATCACACTCCCACAACAAAGACGAAATACAATAGCGCAATAAAACATGGTGACAAGCCTTGTATTGAGAAAGGGTACTATTGAGTTAGCCAACGGACATCACTCCATCACAGGCAAAGCAATAAACATAACATTAAATGACCAAGAAATACATAGTACAAAGCCTTACCTACAAGGAGGGCACCAATGAGCCGAGAAATAGAGACCGATCACTCTCTCAGGTCCACAAACATCGTTGAGGTCGACCAGGCCGTTGTGGCCAAGCACTTTCTCCCCAATGCTCTTGATCAGGGAAGGGTGAGCCATCTTGCTGCACTTTTAAGTATCTTATTGTAGATGTTTCAAAGATTTTTCCACATAACAGTACTTTTTTATTGTGTTTTTACAATATTTTGCAGATCCTTTTGCACCCACAAGAAATAAGTTTCCTCTGTCACGTGAATAGACAGTGAAAGGCGTTGTGTGTATGTATTATATATACACACACACACACATATATATTATATATATATATTATATATATATAATATATATATATATATATATATATATATATATATATATATATATATATATATATATATATATATAATGTAGATATATAGTCAGAGGGCGTTCTCGTACAGGAGCTCGGAGAGGCAGAAATCAATCACAAGATCACAAAACAATTTTCCACTCCGCTCATTCGTCGATGTTTTGTATAGACAAGGAAGGAGGGATAACCGTTGAGGCGAGAGCAGCAAAGATGAGTGAAATGCCCGTTAAGAATAACCGATATACATATATAGAAACTACATTAGTTTTACATAAATAATCACATCGCTGTTTACAGGAAATGCCTCTACTTTAATTTTATAATAAAAAAGAAGCATTAAACTACTTTAAAGTTACATTGCACATAGGCATAAGAGCATGTTTATGAAGACTGCAATGAGAACAGTGATGAAACCGTTTGTGCAAAACGAGTTACACTGGAATGAATTTGAAAAAATAAAAATCCTTAGTCCTGAGCAACAAAGCCAGTTATGGTATATTTAATTTACTGATTAATTTCAAGCTCCACGGTAACGATTCGCAGTTCTTAAGGAGCACACTGGAAAAATGAAGTTTAGCCCATTTTAAACAAAATCGATACAAATAATTCTTTTTTTTTTCATATTCTGTGTGAAGTATTAACATTACGTTCTGTTTCTAACATGATAAATAGCTATTCTCCCTTTTTTTTTTTGCAACTATTGAGTTTCCTTACATGTCTATTTTTACTTCACTGATTAAACATTATTGATGTATGGTATACTGTTATACATTCATGGTTACAAAACCGAAAAGTAGATGAATAAGACATGTGTAACATTCGAGTACCTTTATTGTGGAGACGTTTCGCCAGTCAGTGGCTTCTTCAGCTCAATACAGAGACGGTAGTTTGAAGTGATCAGTCCCTCAGCCTTGAAAGATGTTCAGTACATCAAGAACGATGAACTGAACACCTTTCAAGGCTGAGGAACTAATCATTTAAATAATTTCACGTCTTCCATTGTCTCGAGTATTATTCTCTATACTAGACTGATAAAGCAACCAGCTGGTGAAGCTTTCCCACAATAAAGATACCCAAGTGTTGCTGGCAACTCTCCACACTTGAATTAATCATTTAAACATTAGCACATTGTGTAAACATATTTACATAAAAAACGGTTTTATAAACATCAATTCAAAATAAATATTACACGACAACGCAAGGGTAGATGTAAGCATTACAGCATCAGATGATTGTGTTTTCAACTTTTAAAAAGGTGAACTGGTCTCAAGGGGAACCTGATGAAACTACCGGCGAGCAAAACTGCCTAAACTCTCCAAATGTAGTAATATAAATATATATATATATATATATATATATATATATATATATATATATATATATATATATATATATATATATATATTTAATTTATTTATTTACAGTAAACCATTTGTTCACACGCAAAGATCAATACTGGCTGAGGTCAAGACTTGTCAACATTCGAATCCCTAGCCTTCACAAGGTGACACGTTCTAATATATAAATCATTAGAGGTAATAATACAAGAGTTAGTGGCTCCCCTCGAGTACTTGAGAAGCAGGTGATAGATGGAGACCAGTCACGCAACCTGCGGCCTGTGTTTACTACCGGCCAATTGCAAGACTTGCCTTAGTCATTACAATTCGATTTTCATCTTGTTGTTGAGGGACTACACACTACCGTGGCAAATTATTATTGTATTCACAGTGGCATGACAAAACGCTTAAGACGGAGTACATAGTTTCAGATTCACATCTTGCTCACTAACATTTTTACATACTGAAATCGTAATTTGTTCTTTTTGCTCTAAAACATCACATTTTCTTAAAACATAGTGCATACAATAATTCTATAATTAGAGAGCAGCATGTACCCGAACGAATGGAACACGTGAAATACTTTGGTGAAATATCAACTGACAGTAAGGAAAAATGTAGTGAAAGCTAGAAAAATGGCGAAATGAATTGAGCTTTCAAAACAAAAGAAATAGTGTCAATGGTTATGCTATTCAAATCACTTGCGCTCTCTCGCCTAGAGTACTGTTGGATGTTAACGGCTCCATTCAAAGTAGGAGAGAGCTTGCATGGAGCCCATAAAACATTTAAACTATGGGGAACACCTCAAAGTACTGAATATATATGTACTTTCTGGAATGAAGGAGAGATACATGATAATTATATATGTAGAAAATATTGAGGGCCTAGTACATCAATGTAATAGATATGGTGGGAAGTGTAAAATATTTTCAATGAAAAGTAGGGGTATTTTGAATACAAGAACACTACGTAAACATACATTGGCCTAGACTATTCAGCATACTACCAAGGAGATAACAGAAACAGTCAAGTAGATATTAGTAACAACTTGGTTGACCAGGTAATCAGAAAAACCTGGCTCAGGATGAGCTATGGAAATAGAAGACTCGAAACGGGTCACAGGCATGTCACAAGCCTTAATATTTTTTGTTAATGAAAAAAAATCACGTTGAAATCTTTTAATCAAACATCACTGAAACTTCATTGAATAAAGAAATATCCTCACTATTTGTACCAAACGATAAAGTCCCAACTTACTATAGAGCAACCATACAATTCGCTAATTAATGTTTTATACATTTGGCATCACAGAACATTAGTGTACAAATGTTGAATCTCTTTACGCATAAAATCTTTCCGTATGTCTTGTAAATCGAGTGCTCACATTTAAAAGACCTATCGACAGCCAGGGTGATTAAAGACTGTCTTCCAACACTTGTACTGCAATCCCTAAGAGCTGAATAAATTCTTAAGAGATAAAATAAGAACATTTTCAGATTTAGCTTTGTGGTTTATGACCAATTAACTGCAAGGGTCATTAAAGTCACAATCAACGCAGTAAAAAAATCATTAAGAATACTTTCACCTCTGATGAAAATTTTATTCAGGTTATTAAGCCGAGGGTTAGTGACCGAGGATAACCCAAAAATGCCATTGTGGTTCCACTGGGATCCTTCGGAGTCCTTTGGTCCTCTTACATAGAATGCGATCGGCAACAGTCGTTCAACACTTGGTCATTCATTCGCTGCTAAGGGAACAAAGGCAACAATAACAAAAAAAGTCCAGCGTTCCTATTCACCCTGGGATCGAACCCGGGTCCTTCGGCTGAGACGAAGCCGTGACCACTGCATCAAGAGCCACTAAACGGATTTAAGGATGTAATTAAATTGTGAACATAGATAAAGATAAGCTTATTTGTGTGTATTCGGTAATCGTACAAGGCCGTAATAAAGTGCGCAATTTATAATTAGGTTAGGGATTACACTTAGTAAATATACACACAATACTTTTATCGGAGAATATACCCATATCTTTAAGATAGGCTAAATTTTTAAAACTGAAAAGCCTAGCGACTGCCAGGGTCATGAAGATCACGCTATATCTGGTTACTAATCGTCTAGTATAAATATTCCTAGAATATAGATTATAATAAACTGTGTAAATATACAGCGAGATAAACCTCTCTATGTATGGATGTTTAACACCGGCCATCTCCCACTGAGGCAGAGTGACCCGAAAAAAAAGAAGAAACGAAAGTTTGTCTTTTTACTTTTAGTAGTTTATACAGAAGAGGTTATTAGCCCCTTACTACACACACTGCTTACAGAGGAAGTATCCTTTTCCACTTGCCCATGGATTATATATATATATATATATATATATATATATATATATATATATATATATATATATATATATATATATATATATATATATATATATATATATATATATATATATATATATTATGCAGAAATCGCGAAGCGATATAAGATGCGAAACCACGGAGGGAGTTGAATAATAGCTCTAGGCCTTTCGCCTTGCAATCAACGTATCAGGAGCTTGCAACGTTGCAGAAGAGGATAAAGTTCCAGTGAACAAGTTCAGAGGGAGATTTTTTTTTCAAAAACTCTCATGACCACTTTTGGTAGGCCTAGACTCTGCCGTCCCACTGAAAATCCTTTGCTCAATAATTCTTGGAGCAAAAACGTTTTTTTAAATTATTTTCTCTCGTAAAAGAATCTGTATTCTTGATTTGTAGATGTTTTCCATTGGAAATTTAACTATACTGAGGATGATTAAATTTAATTATCCTGTTTGTCAACCGAAGTGATCTAGTCTTCAGATTTAAGGATACATCAGTGAAAATATCTGACGGATAAATGTCATTATTTGAGAGTGTATCAGTTAATATACAATACTAATAAATATCATGGTTTAAGGGTGAATTAGCAAAGACGTAGGAATAAATATCACGGTCAACTAAAATTCAGTGACATCTATGTAGCGATAGTGGAATGTTGTTTTTCCAACGCTAGCACAAAGACTATTATGCCAGCAAAATGAGGTGTTTGTAAAAAGTGAAATATTCATGAAATCGACTCTTTATTATGACTCTCGAGTGTCTCGCTCTTCTAGAATTATTTTTTGCTGTAAAAACTTCATTTCCTACATGGCGCATGACGTGCAATTAAAATACATACTTATGTTGCTTTTGGCGATGTTATACTGTTTTCTCGGAAGCGTGAAACATATATTCAAAATTTTTATATCCCAAGAATAAACATGTAAATTTTCCATTAGCTCACGACTTGACGTGATGAAATTTACTTATACATCGGGGCTTTATGATGACAATGATAATATGCTTAAGGTCTAACGTCAATAAACCTTGTATGCAATACAGTTTAAATTTTTCTCTGCCTCCCTCTCAACAAATTCTGTTTTCAGGTGAAGATTACAATTGATAAATATACGAACCTGATTTTGCTGTTATATTTTAATCTTGGCCAAGACCAGAATACGAGGTTTATGTACTGTGATGCTGTGAATCTCGTTATTTACTAAATGCGAAAATATATTATTAACAAAAGTTAGCACCAATACGAACACAGGATAAATAGTTACCTGTCACTCAAACGATTGTAACCAAGAATACAAGGTATTACTCCCTGTGACATAAGTATAAGATGGAAGCCAGCTTAATATTTTGGACTGGCAGACTTGCTAGATTTTTTCTTAGTCTCGTGACTATGTAAGATAATGGCTGCATCGTACAAACTTCTATTTACATTCAGTATACACGAACCTTTAATTTTCTACGTGTTTCTTAATACTTCTTAATCTTGCCATATTTCCAGAGATAGGCCGTGAAGGCAAGGATTACTGGAACTATTAACATATATATAGCACAACAAAACTAAGCAGCTAATTAACTGTATTCCCTAGATAATGAGAGAAACAAAAGCTGGTAATCTGCACCGATTCTATCTCTACATAAAATTACAATAAGAATCTGTTAAACCTGTTAAACACCTTATAATCGGGAGGCACGATGAGGATAGTTGGCTAAACCTTGTAACTGTGAGATACTAAAGATTTTATGGATTAATATTAACTAGGTCAAAAAGATACAGAAACTGCATGATGCCATCTTCTTGTCATTGAATATGTTTTCAATAGGCATAAAAATACAAATAAATATAACATATATAAGCCTTTGAATCAACTCTCAAAAATTTCACAACGAGAGATACTATCTTCTGTGCAGCAGTCTGGCAGCGTGAGAAATTTATTCAAGCTCATGGCAAGAAATACATTCACAGTGTTGATGACATGCAGTTCAAGTAGTCTTGCAAGTGCAATGGTCTCTGAAAACCGTTTGAAAATGCTTGTGATCAGACCTGGTTTGATACAAACGCTTGTACTTTATTGGTTGCAGAGGGGCATTACTTTCTGATACTAGCCTAGAAGAATTTTCTTTGTGCCACACTCTCAGGTGTAGGAAGCATGATTAATGAAAAGTCCTGACCAAAGGCTCTCAGAGGCTTGCGAGTGTTGCTGCGCTACTCGATATGATAGTTACGTGGTGGAAACACCTTAAGCAAGTTGTTACACTATTATATACGTTAGTTAAATTGCGAGTCTTTTTGGAAGGCGCACTGGCCTCTGTTATATAATCATCGACGTCGAAAAATCACTGGAAATTACAAGGCTCTTCCCAAGTAATGGAATGATTGATTATCCCAAAGCAGCAAAGAAAATAGGTTGCTACATCTCTATGCACTGAAAAAAACTGGTACTTTTTTGTTTTTAACACAATCCAGGAACTATGATACATTATATGGTATACTACTGAAATTGAGAAGTCAAAGAAGTGAAAGCCTTGTTTGAAGGGCATCACAGACCAGGAAAGTTCAGCGGGTTGTGGGCTGATCAGTTTCGAGAGCAAACTTGTGTAAGATATGGTAAAGTAAAAGGTGGGCTTGTTGGATTTACACTGAACCTTGACTAAATTTCAAACTGGGTTCTTTGTAACCAACTATGCACTACCCTCTTCGGTGCAACAGGGATGCAATGTTTGAACAGGCAACTAAGAATGACTATGATGCACTGCAAATGAAACAATTACTGGAATGATGCAGTTGAAATCTAGGACAAAATTAAGGCAGTCTTCCAGGTTTCTACAAACCGCAGAAGCATCTAGTTATTACCGATAGAGACCGTGAAGAAGTGTTAAAGTGAGAGATGTGTCAGTGTATGACATTAAAAAAGTTCAGTTATTTAGGCACCATTGCAAATAGAAGACATGCAAGTCTGAAACATGAGCTTGAATTTCAAATGGCTACAGACTCATTACTTTCAGATGAGTATATATGGTCTCAAGAGAAAAAATAGAAGACTCAAATGATAAAATAAATTTGCTGTCCCTGAAATACTGTCTATGTCTGTAGGAGCTAAAATTATTGAGGGTAATGAGCAACTCTTATGCCGCCTGGCCTAAGACTGCAAAGATTGAAGGCTTTATCCAGAATTTTGTATGGGCAATTGCAAGAAAAGTAGAATCTGAAGAGTAGAGTCTGGGTCTCATCAGTTATTGACAGTTCTCGATAGATACTTCAACTTGTCCATCATAACCCATGAGCGTCAACTTAGAAAGATATTACACATGCACATTACAGACTGACTATGAAAACATGGATATCACATAGCCGCGTATAGCGGGACCATTAGGGGGAACACAAAAAAAAAAGAGCTCTGATTAAAGTGTTATGCAGAAATACTTCCCCAAATAATGAAACCATAACTGGCGAAGATCAATGTATTTCGGCATGAGGAAATAATGCGATTATTGCATACAGCCCTACGCATGTCTTCTAAGTAATCAAAGTAAAAGATAAATTCATGTTAATGAAGACAATGCATTTGTTTTCTTGTTAAGTGGAAATGGCAAAATCCCGAGCGCTATATCCAAATGAAAAGAAAGTTGATGGTTCGCTGATTAACATGAATGCATCAGTTAGAGTACATAGCACCGCGTGTGATGGCCTTATTGCTACACGCCCTCGCCCTTACTCATACGCGCACGATGCGCACACTCTGAGTGATTGTGATATAGTGTCTAACTCTTTCAGGAAGGACAAAACTTCTGCAGTAACTATTATAAGCATCAAAACCTACACCTTCATTTGTTCGGAGAGCCGTCTTCCAAGATTTACGCTACGAGTTATTTAGCAGGAAATCATCTGAGCCTTCGAGTATTGGAGTACCATTTTCTCTGAACACTTTTACAGTGCATCTAATTGAAAACAACTAACAACAAAAAAAGATGTCCCTCCAGTTAATGCTACGAACCTTGAGTGAAAACTTAAAAAATATCTTCCAACCACAAATTAGAATTACGTGAGCACCAAAGGTTATTGCTTGTAGACGTGCTTCAGACAGAAAACATGCTCAAAGACTTCGTGCAACTGCAGAGCAGCTATACTATTATGTAGTTTTTTTTTTTTTGCAAATATTTTGGAGATATAACTGTTTGTATGAGTGAAATTAGAGAAGACGAAGCTAATGAATACCTGCCTGATGGTGAAGTGTACATGAAGACTTTTCGATATAAAATAATTGGTTCTTTCTTCAAGTTTCCATCACTGAAAAATTCCTATGAAGTTTTGGTTTAATATTAAACATAATTTTAGTAATACTTTAAGAGCCGTATTCTTGCTGTCATGTAATTTTTCTTGATTACAATAAAAACCCGAAAATAATAGGACGTAATTTGTTTATATATCCCAAATGGTGAGAATAAAAAAAAAAAATCTTTAGTATTAGAAATTCAAGGTCAATGGCGGATGCATCGCGATTAAGTTCTTGTACTCTCAGTTATTAGATGAGGTGACTAACTCACTCAGCTAAAATTTAAAAAAAAAAAAATGTCGACAAATTGCATAACCTCACTTTTTAAATAAGATTCAAAGCAACAAACACCTGCAGTTTGGATTCAGATTGAAAAAAGTTCAAAGTTCAGTACCAAATACGATCATTCAACAACAGCAGCGCCAATCATCTCTCAAAATAAACCGGTTAAGCACCCACAATACACCGTAACCACTCATACACACGAGCTACCACTAAGAGTCCACCAAATACTGACTTTTGCGCACAAAACAACGTACTTATTTTAATTGTGCATATTTTTTATGGCTAGTTTCTTAAAATTATGAGTACGTACTAGAGCAAAATTAAATACCACAGTTGAAAATACGTACTGTCACAGCAACATGAATGCCAATTTACTTGGTGTATTATTTATTACTTCACACTTATGTTGTTGCTTTAAGCAAATAACAACACAAGACTAGCCGGGGATCGAACCTCCCCTCCCCCCGATATTTTATTACGCCTTCCAAGCCCGCCAAAATTCCGAGACGCCTTTGACAATTGGGCCATCAATGCTACAAACATCGGGTGCCTATTACCACTGGACATGTCCCTCCTGATGTAAGTATATACGTACTTGGCTGTGGAAAGCTACAGGACTAATTGCATTCTCTTCCCGTTTGGAATACCACTGTTCACGAGCAGTACACATATTAATGCATTAACGAACGAGTGGTTTTAAGCAAATAACGATACTGCGAATAGCTAGGGATCGAACCTCCCGATATTTTAGCATGCCTCTCTCTCTCTCTCTCAAATTATATATATATATATATATATATATATATATATATATATATATATATATATATATATATATATATATATATATATAAATTTAATTAATACATCTGATTTAAAATTAACTCACGTCTAAAATTAATATAAACGTGCTTTAATATTAATCATTTAATATTAAAGGCATTATTTAATATTAAATATGTAATTTAATTTATGAAGCACGTGATTTAAAAACTCACGTAATTTAATATTAACACAAGTGATATAAAATTCAACACTAATTATTAAATATTAAACACGCAATTCTATATTCAATACATCCACTTTAATATTGAACACGTGAATCGATATTATTCGCACCTGATTTAATATTAAATGAAAGTGACTTAATATACGCATGTGATTTAATATAAGCAAGTGATTTAATGACACGCAATTCAATGTTAAATGCACGTGATTTAATGAAAACATGTGATTGAATATTAAACACTGATATATTAATTAAATGTTATTTAATAATTCACATATTTTAATATTAAAATTTTATTTAACATTAAACGTTCGCTATTTAGTATGAAACGAAGGTGATATAATATTAGGAGCACGTGATTTATTATTAAATCCTTGTGATTAATACTTAATGCACAAAATTTAATCTTACAGACGCGTGATTTAAACAGAAAATGAAATATATCCTCCTGAAAATCCTAATTTTAGTGTTACTGTAAGCGATAGGTTATGTAACTAGAGTTTTAACACTAGTGGTATATTTGGTGAGTAATGTTGCCTTCCCTGACAAGAACCTCAGGGGTGAGGAAGGTCTTACATCCACCCCCGCAGTTCTTCACTCACACCCTCTCTCTTCCTTTTAACGTTTACTAACAAATCTTTTAGCACTTTTCAACGTTTCTTCGCGCATTATTACAGTATTTCGTAATGTATATAGTTTCTAAAACTTTTTATTATCGATAAAGTCCCTGTTTATTCGTCACTGAGCCAGAGAGGTCTGGTATTACCGCGTGTAAATGTACAAGGATGGTCACACAGAGACGAGCACTACACCCAACCTCACGACAGCCAATCTCAGACTGTGGCAGACGACGCGTCAACACTCCCGCCAAACACGCGGGCGGGGCACAGAGCCACCTAGGAACGGCTATCATCACTATACTCCTCCTAACCCTGTTATGTACTCACCTATAGGTGGTTGCCGGGGTTGAATGCCAGCTCCTGGCCCACCTCTCCTCTGTGCGCTAATAATAATATTAATAATAATAATAATAATAATAAAAATAATAATAATAATAAAAATAATAATGTCTGTTTCTACAGGCACCATGGCCTGGTGGCAACAGCTTTCGTTTCACACGGTGAGTGTCCGGGTTCGATTCCCGGCGAAGGGGTGGAAACATTGAACGAGTTTCCTCAACATGAGATTTACGGAAGTATTTACAGTGGAGACAGAACAAAGGGGGACACCAGCAAGGAATAAACCAACAAGTGTTGGATGACATACATACAACTGAGGAGGAGGTGAAGAAGCTGCTAAGGGACATTGATACCTCAAAGGCGATGGGACCGGACATCTCCCCGTGGGTCCTTAGAGAGGGAGCGGATATGTTGTGTGTGCCACTAACCACAATCTTCAATACATCCCTTGAAACTGGGCATCTACCTGAGGTATGGAAGACAGCAAATGGAGTTTCTATAGACCAGTGTCACTGACGTGTATAGTATGCAAAGTCATGGAGAAGATTATCAGGAGGAGAGTGGTAGAGCACCTGGAAATGAACAAGAGTATAAATGCCAACCAGCACGGATTTATGGAAGGCAAATCCTGTGTCACAAACCTTCTGGAGTTTTATGATAAAGTAACAGAAGTAAGACACGAGAAATAGGGGTGGGTTGATTGCATCTTCTTGGGCTGCAAGAAGGCCTTTGACACAGTTCCTCACAAGAGACTAGTGCAGAAGCTAGAGGATCATGCTCGTATAACAGAAAGGGTACTGCAATGGATCAGAGAATACCTGACAGGAAGGCAACAACGAGTCATGGTACGTGATGAGGTATCACAGTGGGCACCTGTGACGAGCGGGGTTCCACAGGGGTCGGTCCTAGGACCAGTGCTATTTTTGGTATATGTGAATGACATGATGGAAGGGTTAGATTCAGAAGTATCCCTGTTCGCAGATGATGTGAAGTTAATGAGGAGAATTAAATCAGATGAGGATCAGGCAGGACTTCAAAGAGACCTGGACAGGCTGGACACCTGGGCCAGCAACTGGTTTCTCTAATTTAACTCCCAAATGCAAAGTCATGAAGATCGGGGAAGGGCAAAGAAGACCACAGACAGAGTATAGGCTAGGTGGCCAAAGACTGCAAACCTCTCTCAAGGAGAAAGATCTTGGGGTGAGTTTAACACGGAGCATGTCTCCGGAAGCACACATCAACCAGATAACTGCTGCAGCATATGGGCGCCTAGCAAACCTGAGAACAGCGTTCCGATACCTTAGTAAGGAATCGCTCAAGACACTGTACACCGTGTACGTCAGGCCCATACTGGAGCATGCAGCAACTGTTTGGAACCCAAACTTGATCAAGTACCTCAAGAAATTAGAGAAAGTGCAAAGGTTTGCGACAAGGTTAGTTCTAGAGCTAAGGGGAATGTCCTATGACGAAAGGTTAAGGGAAATCGGCCTGACGACACTGGAGGACAGGAGGGTAGGGGAGACATGATAACGACATACAAAATACTGCGTGAAATAGACAAGGTGGACAGAGACAGGGTGTTCCAGAGAGGGGACACAGAAACAAGGGGTCACAATTAGAAGTTGAAGACCCAGATGAGTCAAAGGGATGTTAGGAAGTATTTCTTCAGTCATAGAGTAGTCAGGAAGTGGAACATCCTAGCAAGTGAGGTAGTGGAGGCAGGAACCATACATAGCTTTAAGATGAGGTATGACAAAGCTCATGGAGCAGGGAGAGAGAGGACCTAGTAGCACTCGGTGAAGAGGCGGGGCCAGGAGCTGAGTTTCGACCCCTGCAACCACAATTAGGTGAGTACCGGTTGTCTATGTTCACCCATCAGTAAAATGGGTATCTGGGTATTAATCGACTGGTGTGAGTCGCATCCTGGGGCAAAACTGACCTAATTTGCCCGAAATGCTCAGTATAGCAAGGGGCTTTCTGTATAGTATTATGTCATTGATGTCAGCTAGGACTGTATTCCTTGTACATGTACTTGTAATAAATAAAAATATTATTATATGTACAAGGTATACAGTCCTAGCTGACATCAGTGACATACTGCTATATAGAAAGCTGCTTTTTATGCAGAACATTTCGGGCAAATTAGGTCGGTTGTGTCCCAGGCTGCGACCCACACCAGCCGACTAACACCCAGGTACCCATTTTACTGGTGAGGAACATAGACAATCAGTGTAAAGAATTATTATTATAGTCATAAAGAAACACGCCCAATGCCTCTATCCTCGCCGGGAATCGAACGCGGACCCTCCCCGTGAAAAACGAAAGCTTTAGCCACCAGGCCACGGGACACCATTACTGGATGTTCCCTTCGCCTGGCTATGTATTTCAATGGTGAGTGTTAGTAATAACGATTTCATTAAAAAGCTGAAGTGTGTAAACTTTTGAAGAATACATGTAACTAAAAATGCTGACTGGAAATGATATACATATAAGGATACTAAAAAATAGCAAATCAGTTTGTAAGGTATGGACAAACACTAAAAATAAGTTCCCGACCAACCGGGCTGTGCTTCGTACGTTGGTTTGTATGCGGCCAGCAGTAACAGCCTGGTTGATCATGCCCTAATGAACCGCAAGGCCTGGTTATGGACCAGACTGCGGGGGCGTTGACCCCCCAAAATACCATCCAGGGATGGGTTTTAGACGCGCGCACGCACAGACATAGGAAGGAAGGAAACAAGTGATGATTGTACATGACGAGATGTCAGAGTGGGGTTCCCACAAGGGTCAATCATAGGGCCGGTGCTCTTTCTTGTATACGTGAATGACATAACAAGGGATCGAGTCAGAGGTGTCCCTTTTCTCAAATGACGTGAAACTGATGAAGAGAATACAAACGGACAGGGACCAGGTAAGGTTACAAATGGATCTGTACAGGCTACAAGCCTTATCCGATAAATGGCTCCTGCAATTTAACCCCAGCAACGCAAAGTAATGAATCTTGGAAGGGCAAAGAAGACTGGAGCAGATGAAGTAAAGTCTCCGGAGATAGAGACTGCAAACCACACTCAAAGAGAAGGATATTGGGGCGAGTATCATACCGAGCACATCCCCTGAGGCGCACATCAACTAAATAACTGTTGCAGAACATGAATTTTAGCAAACCTAAGAAAAGTGTTTCGATATCTAAGTAGGGAGACATTCACTACACTGTACGCCGTGTAGGTTAAGCCCATATTGGAGTATGCAGCACCAGTATGGAACCCACATCTGGACAAGCAAGTTAAGAAACTATAGAAAGTGCAGAGGATAGCAAAAGAACTAGTCCCGGAGCTAAGGGGTATGTACTTTGAGGAGAGGATGTCAGAAGGGCTAGGGGTATATGATAACGACATACAAAATACTGAGAGGAACTGACAAGGTGAACATGGCTAGAATGTTTCAGATATGGGATACAGAGACAAGAGAGTACAACTGAAAGTTGAAAACTCAGATGAAACATAGAGATGCTAGGAAATATTTCTTCAGCCTTAGAGTTGTCAAGAAGTAGAACAATCTGGAGAGTGAAGTACTAGAGGCGGGATCCATACATAGCTTTAAGAAGAGGTATGATAAAGTTCTTGGAGCCAGGACAGTGGACCTACTAGCGATCAGAGAAGAGGCGGGGCCAAGAGCTGTGAATCGACCCCTGCAAGCACATATGGGTGAGCACACACACTAGGAGGGAATATGAATTTGGGAAGTGGCAAGTTAAGGGGCGGGGCCAAGAGCTAAGAGTCCACCTATGCATTGTGGCTAGCTGGTCCAGTGGCTAACGCGACGGTCTGGAGTTTTGAGACTCTCTGATCACGGGTTCTATCCCCACCAGTGGTATGGTTTGTTTTTTTTATGTCAGAGACATGTCAGTTTGACATGCCTAGCATGGATCAATAGGTAAGATAAGATTTCGTTCGGACTTTTAACCCCGGAGGGTTAGCCACCCAGGATAACCCAAGAAAGTCAGTGCGTCATCGAAGATTAACTTATTTCCATTGGGGTCCTTAATCTTGTCCCCCAGCATGCGACCCACACCAGTCGACTAACACCCAGGTACCTATTTGCTGCTAGGTGAACAGGACAACAGGTGTAAGGAAACGTGTCGAATGTTTCCACCCTCCGGGAATCGAACCCGGGCCCTCCATGTGTGAAGCGGGAGCTTTAGCCACCAGGCCATACTGCACTGTTCACCGGGTATTTTATGGCTATAGGCTTAATATAATTTCAAATAATGACAGCTGAGAAAGAAAAACCTATTAAAACAAAAGTTTCAATGATGAAGTTTTACAAGACAATAAAAATGTCCAAAGTTAAGAACCACTAAAAATGGAGACGCTCCAAAAATTGCCGTCGTTTTCTGTTCGCGTTAAATGTCAATATTCCAGAGCGATGGTGACGTCAGTACCTATAATGAATTCTGAATTTTGCAAATTATTTGTATTTGCTAATTATGATATAGTTATAAAAAAGTATAACCAGATGACTATTTTGGGGGGAAGTGATTCTGGATTTTTTTAACTAAACTACATACATAGTCAAACTATATTCATATCAGATACAATGCAGTAAATGTTAAAGCCTACCATACACCTGTGCCGAGATTCAAACTTTTTTCTGGTTTGACATATATGCTGTAGTGCTTATCTTGGCGTCAACAGAGGTACGAATTATGAAAAGACTTGAATAATGAAACACGATACAGAACGATACAAAAACTCACGTTTTTTTTTTTTTTTAAGATTTGAAGAAGTTCCTGCCTGAACATTATTTTAGGTGGCCCGCAGTTACAAAATCATCCTGCGTGATACGTGTGTTAGGAAAACATAGCTCATGTTCTAACCTTGTAAAATGTCATATAGATTAACCCATTGGAGCCTGCTGGGACTTTTCCAAAGGAAAAACAGAGCATTAGAATGAAAGAGCATTCCAATACCCCTATTGTCTCATGCTTGGCAGGTTTAATTCACATCCAATCAAACTCACTCGTATATCGATCCAATCTTTATGTAAGCCTACTTTATTTTGTAGTTTGAAGGGGGGTGATAAGGTAGGAGTCGTTGCAGAAATTATTGTAAATAATTTCGTTCGTTTGCGAATTGTTATTAACAATTGTAAAAATCTCTTCGAAGTTCGGTTCATTCAGCAGGATTCCATGAAATAACTTATTACAAGCTTGGTATTCCGGGGTATGGGGAATCATCCCGTATGGGCTAGGTGACCATACTTATATAGAGGTCTACTGTATGTACAATCGTAGACGGGCGATCTTGAACTCAAGTACTTTCACACTTCTCAGTGCATTAGGAGCTGCGCAATGTTGCAAGGGAGCAACCAAAGCAGGGAGAAAGGTCTCAGAGTAGCGTAGGTGTCACTGGCCACAGTTACCCTTAGACTGGGTTAGTGGTCGGTGCCAACCCCGCCCTACCATGGGTGGGGTGACGGTAGGGCGGGGTTGGCACCGACCACTAACCCAGTCTAAGTGTAACCGTGGCCAGTTACACCTAAGCTACTCTGAGACCTGTCTCCCTGCTTTGGCTGCTCCCTTGCACCATTGCACAGCTCCTGATGACGCACTGAGAAGCGTGAAAGTACTTGAGCTAAAGATCTCCACCCCCGTGGCTTGTCCTGCATATATATATATATATATATATATATATATATATATATATATATATATATATATATATATATATATATATATATACATATATATATGTCGTGCCGAATATGTAAAACTGGTCAATTAGCAAGAACTCATTTAAAATTAAGTCCTTTCTAAAATTTTCTCTTATACTTTTAAAGATATATTTTTTCATTACTGTTAATGTAAAAAATTTTAATTTTGCACCAAAAGAATCTTAGAAAACTTACCTAACCTTATTATAACAAGAACAATTTATTTTAGCCTAACAGTCGATGGCCTCCACTCCAAACCAACAGATACAGATACTAATGCCGGATAAAAAATCATCCCCCAGTACCAACAATACCACCAGTCCGATGACATTCTTCTTTGCAAATATACAGGGTCTAAAGCCAGCAACAAACAACAAAATACCTTTCATCCGTGGACTGCTTGCAGAGGCAAAGGCAATGTTCGCGGCTTTCAATGAGACCCACATAAAGGATCACTTGGACAACGAAATATGGATCCCAGGTTACAACCTATACAGATGTGACAGAGTGAACAGGCAAAAAGGGGGGGGTTGGCCTGTACATTGCAGAGTCACTTGTTTGCACAGAACTGCTTAATGCCTCAAATGATGTAGTGGAAGTTTTAGCAGTAAAGGTCGAGAACCAAAACCTAGTCATTGTGGTAGTCTACAAGCGGATGCAACATCCCAGCAATTCCAGGAACAGCTGTTAAAAATTGACCACTGTCTGGAAAATCTTCCAGCTCCTGCACCCAACATCTTGCTCCTGGGGGATTTCAACTTAAGGCACCTAAAATGGAGGAATATAGCAAATAATATTGTTGCAGTAATAACACCAGGAGGCAGCTCTGATGAAAACTCACACTCACACGAGCTTTTAAATCTCTGCACAAAATTCAATTTAAACCAGCAAATAATAGAGCCTACTAGACTGGAGAATACACTAGACCTCATCTTCACTAACAATGATGATCTGATAAGAAATGTCACCATATCAAAAACAATATACTCAGATCACAACATAATTGAGGTTCAGACATGTATGTGTGGAGCCCCAGACCGACATAATGAGACTAGTCACGAGGGAGCATTCACCAAATTCAACTTCAATAACAAAAACATAAAGTGGGACCAAGTAAACCAAGTCCTAACCGATATAAGCTGGGAAAATATACTAAGCAACACAGACCCCAACTTATGCCTAGAACAGATTAACTTGGTGGCACTCGATGTATGCACAAGGCTTATTCCTCTAAGAAAAAGGAGGAGTAGATGTAAAATAGAAAGAGACAGGCGCTCCCTTTACAGGCGACGGAAAAGAATAACAGAGCGGCTAAAAGAGGTCAATATATCTGAAATGCGTAGGGAGACACTGGTCGGAGAAATAGCAAGCATCGAACTTAAGCTAAAGGAATCTTATAGGAGTCAGGAATCGCGGGAAGAACTAAAAGCCATAAATGAAATCGAAAGAAACCCAAAGTATTTCTTCTCCTATGCCAAATCAAAGTCGAGAACAACGTCCAGTATTGGGCCCCTACTTAAACAAGATGGGTCCTACACAGATGACAGCAAGGAAATGAGTGAGCTACTCAAGTCCCAATATGACTCAGTTTTTAGCAAGCCGCTAACCAGACTGAGAGTCGAAGATCAAAATGGATTTTTTATGAGAGAGCCACAAAATTTGATTAACACAAGCCTATCCGATGTTATCCTGACGCCAAATGACTTCGAACAGGCGATAAATGACATGCCCATGCACTCTGCCCCAGGGCCAGACTCATGGAACTCCGTGTTCATCAAGAACTGCAAGAAGCCCTTATCACGAGCCTTTTCCATCCTATGGAGAGGGAGCATGGACACGGGGGTCGTCCCACAGTTACTAAAAACAACAGACATAGCCCCACTTCACAAAGGGGGCAGTAAAGCAACAGCAAAGAACTACAGACCAATAGCACTAACATCCCATATCATAAAAATCTTTGAAAGGGTCCTAAGAAGCAAGATCACCACCCATCTAGAAACCCATCATTTACACAACCCAGGGCAACATGGGTTTAGAACAGGTCGCTCCTGTCTGTCTCAACTATTGGATCACTACGACAAGGTCCTAAATGCACTAGAAGGCAAAAAGAATGCAGATGTAATATATACAGACTTTGCAAAAGCCTTTGACAAGTGTGACCATGGCGTAATAGCGCACAAAATGCGTGCTAAAGGAATAACAGGAAAAGTCGGTCGATGGATCTATAATTTCCTCACTAACAGAACACAGAGAGTAGTCGTCAACAGAATAAAGTCCGAGGCAGCTACGGTGAAAAGCTCTGTTCCACAAGGCACAGTACTCGCTCCCATCTTGTTCCTCATCCTCATATCCGACATAGACAAGGATGTCAGCCACAGCACCGTGTCTTCCTTTGCAGATGACACCCGAATCTGCATGACAGTGTCTTCCATTGCAGACACTGCAAGGCTCCAGGCGGACATCAACCAAATCTTTCAGTGGGCTGCAGAAAACAATATGAAGTTCAACGATGAGAAATTTCAATTACTCAGATATGTTAAACACGAGGAAATTAAATCTTCATCAGAGTACAAAACAAATTCTGGCCACAAAATAGAGCAAAACACCAACGTCAAAGACCTGGGAGTGATCATGTCGGAGGATCTCACCTTCAAGGACCATAACATTGTATCAATCGCATCTGCTAGAAAAATGACAGGATGGATAATGAGAACCTTCAAAACTAGGGAGGCCAAGCCCATGATAACACTCTTCAGGTCACTTGTTCTATCTAGGCTGGAATATTGCTGCACACTAACAGCACCTTTCAAGGCAGGTGAAATTGCTGACCTAGAAAATGAACAGAGAACCTTCACGGCGCGCATAACGGAGATAAAACACCTCAATTACTGGGAGCGCTTGAGGTTCCTAAACTTGTATTCCCTGGAACGCAGGCGGGAGAGATACATGATTATATACACCTGGAAAATCCTAGAGGGACTAGTACCGAACCTGCACACGAAAATCACTCACTACGAAAGCAAAAGACTTGGCAGACGATGCAACATCCCCCCAATGAAAAGCAGGGGTGTCACTAGCACGTTAAGAGACCACACAATAAGTGTCAGGGGCCCGAGACTGTTCAACTGCCTCCCAGCATACATAAGGGGGATTACCAACAGACCCCTGGCAGTCTTCAAGCTGGCGCTGGACAAGCACCTAAAGTCGGTTCCTGATCAGCCGGGCTGTGGCTCGTACGTTGGTTTGCGTGCAGCCAGCAGCAACAGCCTGGTTGATCAGGCTCTGATCCACCAGGAGGCCTGGTCACAGACCGGGCCGCGGGGGCGTTGACCCCCGGAACTCTCTCCAGGTAAACTCCAGGTAACCCAATTAAATATATTTTAGATTCGTTTACAGTATTTTAATACTAAACAAACACAGTGAAATATATTTTTTTCGTTAGGTTCAGAATGATTTTGGCGAAATTATTGCATACACAAATTTTCGCTTGTCCTATATGGTAACATGAACGTTGCTATTTAAACCAAGATCGAAAGTACTGCCTATTCGGCAAGACATTATATATATATATATATATATATATATATATATATATATATATATATATATATATATATATATATATATATATATATATATATATATATATATATATATATATATATATATATATATATATATATATATATATATATATATATCCAAGCACTTTCGTGACTTCTCACGTTATCAAGGAACTATAAAAGGAATAAAAGAAGGCATATAAAGGGTCAAGACTACACCTCACCATCACGTCACCACAACAAAGCTACGCTTCACACACGCGTGACGACACCCGACTCTGTGAAACTCACCTAATACTCTACCCAAGAATTAAAATTTATTACTTGTCTAATGTATCAATAAATTCATTTGGTAAAAGAGATTTGGGCAAAATTTGTTCATTCAAACAGGTTTTGAATGAAATTGTTCATTCAAACAAGTTTTGCTCAAATCTCTTTTACCAAATGAATTTAATGATACAACAGACAAGTAATAAATTTTAATTCCTGGGTAGAGTATTAGGTGAGTCTCACAGAGTCGGGTGTCGTCACGCGTTTGTGAAGTGTAGCTTTGTTGTGGTGACGTGATGGTGAGGTGTAGCCTTGACCTTTTATATGCATTCCTTTGATGTTTTGTTTTTTATAGTTCCTTAATAATGTGAAAAGTCACGAAAGTACTTTGAATTTCGCTATTCTTTCACAGTGGTTGTTTTGCATATTCTGATATCACCTGTTTACTGTGATCATATATATATATATATATATATATATATATATATATATATGTCGTGCCGAATATGTAAAACTGGTCAATTAGCAAGAACTCATTTAAAATTAGGTCCTTTCTGAAATTTTCTCTTATACGTTTGAAGATATATTTTTTTAATTAATGTTAATGTAAAAAAAATTAATTTTGCACCAAAAGAATCTTAGAAAACTTACCTAACCTTATTATAACAAGAACAATTTATTTTAGCGTAACCTAACTAAATATATTTTAGATTTGTTTACAATAATTTAATACTAAACAAACACAGTGAAATATATTTTTTTCGTTAGGTTCAGAATGATTTTGTCGAAATTATTGCATACACAAAATTTCGCTTATCCTATATGGCAAGATGAGCGTTGCTATTTAAGCCAAGATCGCAAGTTCTGCCTATTCGGCACGACATATATATATATATATATATATATATATATATATATATATATATATATATATATATATATATATATATATATATATATATATATATATAATATCGTACAGAGTAGGTAAAATTGGTCAGTTAGCAAAAAGGCATTTCAAATTAAATTGTTTCTAAAAGTTTTTCTTATACTTTTAAAAGATATGTTCATTCATTTATGTTAATGTAAAAATTAATAATTTTGTGCCAAAAGAACCTTAGAAAACTTACCTAATTTAGTCTGATCCAAGTAAATGTATTTTAGATAAGTTTACAATAATTTAATAATAAACAGACACAATGAAATATATTTTTTTCGTTCTGTTCAGAATTATTTTTGCGAAATTATTGCATACACAAATTTTCGCTTGCCTTATTCAGCAAGAAGAGCGTTGCTATTTAAGCCAAAATCGCAAATTTTACTTATTCAGCACGACAAGTAAGCCAGTAACGTGCACAAAACTGAATCAACTAGCATGCGTGCACACCAGTTCGTATGATAATAGGGCTATAATTGCAGCACTAAGAGGCAGGATATTCATTGAAGATGAGCAAATATAAGGGTGAGGTTTTCTGGTAACTTGCCTTGCCGCTAGGCTCCCGTGTGTGTGCACCGCTGAGGCGAGGCGGAGGCTGTCTCACCCTGGGCGAGGCAACAGATTAACACGGCGTAAAATCTTAATGAAGCCGTTCTGCTAGTTTTAAAAAATAAAGCAAAAAACTTGAATATCGTTCTCTCTCTTTTTTATTAAATAATTATACGGACTTAAATTTCGTATGACACAAAGGCAATAATAATTATTCTATATAGATGAACTCCCTCAAGGGAAGTTCTTTGACGCCGATGAGGAGCTCTTGATCCAAAGAACTGGGTGATCCTTTCCCTAGATCTAGCATGATTATCCTCCATTACCCTACGGGTTCAGCATTCTTTTATGAAGAGAACAAAAACTGCATTGATCAAGACATTAAGATAAAAGACACGTATGGACTGATCAAGACTTTTATTATTAATTAATGACTTGGTCAGTGCATACACGTTAATAACAATAGTCACTAAAGAAGAATAAGCGTCACAAGACCATGGTTGGAACAATTCATAAGAACACAAGAACGAATAAACACAACAACAGGTCCATGCTAGGTAGGTTCAGTTCACACCCATTTATACCCGTCCAACCTATATTTATAGCTACCCAAAGTTCTTGCCCAAGTGACGCTACCTGGGAGTTTATTCCACTCATCTACAACTCTATTGTCAAACCAATATTTCCTAATATCCTTTCTGAATTAAATTTCTCCAACCTGAATCCATTGCTACTACGAATCCTGTCTTGGCTAGTTTCAACACGCTATGTATATCCCCTTTATTTATTCCTGATTTCCATTTGTACACTTCAATAATATTTTCCTTAATTCAACGCCTTTCTAAGGAGCACAAGTTTAATGCCTTTTTATGCTTTTCAAGAGACTCCAATCCCACAGATTTTCCGTGTCTCTTCCTTTCGCCTTTGTGTAGTTTCTGATGCAAAACCTCAAATTTTCTAAAATTCTACCCTTTTTCTACCCTTTTTCCTGTCGACTATCAATATGGAATAATTTTTACCGTGTAAATAAAATTTCCTACATTTGTTGTTTATTGTGTTATTGGTCGGTCGTTGACTGGAAATTTTATCGCTAGATTTTCTTATGTTTTTAACATGATTATGTTGCCCCACTAAAATAAAGCCGAAATAAAATTATATATAGGAAATATTAAGTTACCAAACAGACATGAAATAAGAACAATAATCAAATCATAGTGGTTGGAACAGTTCACAACTAACAATTGGGAGAGGAAACTTATTCTAAAATTTCCTATCCAGAAGTACCCAAAAAATTAGCCTGGGTATAATAATAAGATTAAGAATAATCTATATATAATTACTTAAAACCCCCTCAAATACTATTGCTTCTATTGATTCTACAATACAAGTTTCATCAATTAAGAAGCTCACTCATCTGAAAGACGTTGTGTTGAGGCTACCTAAACTTTACGTCCACCGACGTTTAGTATGTATACGTCTGCGTCGTATACATACTAAATGTAATTTGTTCACACGCTTCATAAAAAGGATCTAGTGACATGGATCAAAATAAACAGATTTTAACTGGATCTGCTTTTCAAGCTGAATATTTTGCGATTTGCAAATGCAATGTTACAGACACATACAAAGTTTATATATACTGCTACAGATGACTGGGACCCAGTACCATCGTGCCTTATCTACTCTTCTGCTAGAATGAGCAGAGACGAGAAGTGTCACCAAGGCGTAACGTTATCCGACTTCCAAATGAGACCTGATTACTAAGGTGACCTAGCTTCCAAGTACATTATGCAGATTATCAATGACTTGCGCTAGCGTTATCGTCTTAAAAGGTAACCATTAAATAATGGGTTTGTAACTAATGCAGTATGGTTTAATCTCACAGTTTCTTGCAATATCTAGTTTTCAGATTTATGGACAGACTTTTTGAAATGTGAGGACCAGGTAAAAGGGTACATAGATGGAAGCTTAAAAAACAGACGAGTGACGAGGATGTTAGAAAGCACTTTTTTCAGACGTATAGTAGTAAGGAAATATAATAAATTGGAAGCAGAAAGTAGTGGAGGCAAACTCCATACAAAGTTATAAAAGTTGGATTTGTACGGAATAAAAGGCCAGAAGTCAGTAATGCCGGTCAACAAAGATTAAGAGGCGGGACCAGGAGCCAAGACCCGACCCTCGGAAATAAAACGGTGAGTACAAATTTGTGAAAAGACAACTAGCACATATTTAGAGAAAAAAAAAGTTCTGCTTAACAAACCTACTTGAATTTTACGACTTGGTGGTAGAAATAAAACAAGAAAGAGAAGGGTGGGCTTACTTTATATTTTTGGCTTGCAAGAAGAAATACTGCACCACACCGGGGAGCGACCCATAAACTGGAAGAACATGCAGGGATACTGGGAATAGTACTGCAAAGGACAGTAGAGTACATAGGGAAAGAAGACTAAGTAATGGTTTTTGACTGTAAATCCAGATGAAAAGACTTGAAAAATTGGTTCCAGCAAGGGTCAATGGTGGAATCAATATTAGTTTTCACATACTGAAACATCTTTCCAGAAGAGATACGGTCTTATATTTCGCTGTTGGCATATGATGTAAAAGCAATGAGAACAAGGGCTGAAGAAAAATGGAAAGATTACATAATGACTGACAGATTACAGGGGTGATCAGACATACGCTAATGAAATCTAACTTCAGAACTGCGAAATCATAAAAATCAGGAAAAGCGAAAGAATATGGTATTCGGAGCATGGATTATGGAAAAGGAAAAACAATGAGAACTTTACAAAAGGACCTTTGGGCAAGCATGGTACCGAACATATCGCTGGGGGTGCACATTAACTAATAGCATTGGCGGCAAATGTGTGCTAAGCAAATCTAAGTATATACAGAAAATAGAAAAAATCCAAAGCTCTGCAGCAAGCTGACTAACTAAACCTAGCAACCTTAGAAAGATTGTTCAAGGAAGACATGATAATAATGCAAAAAAATATTCAGAGGAATTGAGTGAGCAAACATGAATAAAACTGAAAAGTGAGGATGGGGACAAGGAGACAAGCGATTCACATGGACGATAGAAATTATTCGTTCAGCCAGAGTGATCAGGAATTGGAATGACTTAGATAAGATGGTGGAAGCAAACCTCATATACAGATTTAAAGAATAGTTACGACAGGGCCCATGAGTCTGCAGACTAGTGAAATCGGCTGTATGGAGTTAGGAGGCTGGTCCAGGAGGTGGGAGGTGAATACAAACATAGATGCACCCGAACAAAGGGCAAAAGATGACAAACAATCTTTATAACAAATATCCAACATAGCTGCTCACTTACACAGAGTCAAGTACCACTGACCAGAACATTTAAGGGAACCTAAGGTCAGCAGCCACCTGCATCATCCATCAACCATCCAGACATACACAGATGAATCATTCATACTGCCTGCATGACTGTTCTCTTATGTTCTAACATGGTCACTCTGTCCAAGGGCAAGTTTTTATGAGGTTTCCATCTTTGGCATGATACCCCCTTTCTCTCTCTCTCTATCTCTTTCTCTATCAAGCAAACACATACAACCAGATGTAGGTGAGTACAAACACACACAAGAAAGATATGGGAGATATGATAACGACATATGAAATACTGAGAGGAATCGACAAGGTGGACAGAGACAGGATGCTCCAGAGATGGGACACAGCAACAAGGGGTCACAACTGAAAGCTGAAGACTCAAATGAACCACAGGGATGTCAGGAAATATTTCTTCAGTCACAGAGTTGCCAGGAAGTGGAATAGTCTGGGTAGTGATGTAGTGGAGGCAAGATCCATACATAGCTTTAGGAAGAGGTATGATAAAGCTCATGGAGTGGGAAGAGTGACCGAGTAGCGGCCAGCGAAGAGACGAGACCAGGAGCTGTGAATCGACCCATGCAACCACAAATAGGTGAGTACACGCACATACACAAGAGGTACGACAAGGCTCTTGGAGCTGGGAGAGAGTGACCAGCGAAGAGGCAGGACCAGGAGCTGCGAATAGACCCCTGCAGCCATGTATAGGTGAGCACATACTATATATATATATATATATATATATATATATATATATATATATATATATATATATATATATATATATATATATATATATATATATATATATATATATATATATATATATATATAATAAAAACACTGCAATTAGCCGAGGGCTCGAACCCATGTCGTTTGGCCCGTTTCATGGTGAGCGAAAAATCACATGATGCTCTAACCCACAGGACCACCCAATCCTACAAAGATCACGCACCCAGCAAAGCTAGGTGTTGTACAGTGATCCGAGAAAATACGATGGTGTGGGTCCCTCAGAACTAGTTTCATTCAACTCCCCGTTTGGTGTACTAGCCTCCATATACAATATACGTATATCGTATACTGCTTGTGGAGGCATTTAGATTTAGTGTGGAAATTCATTCATACCAAAATTCCAAGGCCGGGTTCGTATCCAAATAATTAGATGCCGCAGTCGCAGGGATCCTTAACATATCCTTCGGCCCGACAATAACATTAAATGATTGAAAAATATAGCGTGCAGATTAGTAGATTACATCTTAAGGATGATTTAGGTAGGTTTAAATTGTTAGTAAATAATATTAGAATTAATAATGTATCCTTAGACATTAATATTACGTTATATTAGGTATAGTCTTTTTGTGCAAGCGAGGTAAACTAGAGGCATGCAGAGCCCTTCTTCTCCTTTCAAGATCAAGATCAAGAGAGCTTAGGTAAGACCCCCTTTGTGGGATGAGCTGGGAAGACGGGACAGGAGAAGAACAGTGTTGGAGAGGAGTGTCCACAGTCGTAGAGAAAGCGCCAAGGCTTAACCCAGAGGCTAGACGCTCGTGGGACAGAATGGAGAAACGGGAGTAGCAGGCTCTGTTGCAACAGTCTTGCGAGATAAAGATAAGATTCCGTTCGGATTTTTAACCCAAAAGGATTGGCCACCCAGGATAACCCAAGAAAGTCAGTGCATCATCGAAGACTGTCTGTTTTATTTCCATTGGGGTCCTAAATCTTGTCCCTCAGGATCTGACTCACACCAGTTGACTAACACCCAGGTACCTACTTGCTGCTAGGTGAACAGGACAATAGGTGGAAAGAAACGCTTCGACATGTTCCTACCCCGCCGGGAATCGAAGCTGGGACCTCTGTGTGTAAAGCGAGAGCTTTGCCAGCCAGGCCACGGGGCCACCGTGTGGTGGTTCGAGGTCTTGAGTCTTGAGAAGCTGGCAGCAGGTTAGGTCGCAGGACAGGCAGGTAGGAATATCAGAGAGCAGCTCATTGGTGGTGTTATTAACGTGTTTGAGGAGGCAGGTTTCAATTTTTTTGAAGATGCTCCTAGAGAGGTAGTACACTTTTGTCTTGTTTTCAAAGGTGAAACGTAGAGGCTTGGGGAATTTCAGAACTTGGGTAAGTGTGAAGTGAAGTGGTAGCTCGCAAGCAAACTTGACAGTTCCAGCACCGAGGCCTTTGTAGAATTCAGTGCAAGTCATGGTATCAGCGTTAGATGGAGAAATGTAAAAGGTAAGGTTTTTCCATGAGGGCGTACTGGAGTCATCAACAACTTCAGAAATGGATTCGGTGTTTGAGTCTACAATGGTGCTGGCAGGTGACGGTTGGTCGGCAGGAACAGTGGAGAAGTGTAATGGTGGTGTATCATTAGGTTGGGAGGCGGTGGTTGAGGCAGAATAAACAGTTTTGTCGGCGGTGGAAGTGGTTGTAGAAGATTCAGGAACAGTTGCTTGGGCAGAAGGAGGTCTGCAATTGCAGTAAAGTTCACGACGTTGGGAAGGATCTTGAGGATGTCGGCTGAAGGTGGTGCTGAAAGTGCCGGGTTGGCTGTATTAGCAAGGTGCGCATACATCATGCAATACAGCACCTTGGAGGGAGCCGCGTCCGGAAGTGGAGAGAGGGAGCTGCTGGGAAGAGAGGACTGTTGTGTGGCTTGAAGAATTCTAGTGGTGTCAGACTGAAGTTTTGTTATGGCGGCATATGTCGGCGATTTTGGGTTGTTCTTCTTAGCTTCTTCTTTGATTTTCTTAGACAGTACTTCCTTTCTTAGTGGGCATTTGGCAGTTTAGGCATGTTGGAGTGGCAATGATTCAACATATCTGGTCAGTGGCCAGTCGTCAGTGGTCAGTCGTCAGTGGTCAGTCGTCACGTGAGGTCACAGACCCTGAGCTACTTTGGGGATTAGTGTGGACGGTTACAAAGCCATGGCTTGCTTTTGCACGGTTTTAAGATCTGAGGTTGGGGTGTTGAAGGAGGAAGTCCTGCTTCTCCAGGAGGAGATTAGGAGGCTGAAGGTCCACTTCAATGGGTCTAGGAGTGAGTGTGAGGTGGCTGGAGTGGTTGAGGGGAATGAGGTTTCTAGCAATGAGATGCAGTCTGTCACTCGCTGCGAGGAGGCTGTAGGTGGGAGGGTAGTAACGGCTACCAGCAGTGAGGTGCAGTCCAGCACCTGCTACAAGTGGCGAGTGGTTCCCAGTAAAGGGATGAGTATCAAAATAAGGATAGTTAAGAGTGAAGATTTGAAGGTAGGAAATCGCTTCTCTGTTCTTCAGAATGAATGTACTTCAGTGGCCAGTGAAGGTAAGGGTACTACTACCCCTGCTAATAGAGGTAAGTGCATTCTTGTGGTTGGTGACTCTCAGGTAAGATACGTATATGGACCGTGCTTTCTGTAATAGGAATAAGATGAGAGATATAGCGTGCTTCCCTGGAGCTGATGTTGGTGACATAGTCAACAGGTTGAATAATATCATGTCAGGTAATGGGAACAAGCCCATTATCTGTCTCAGTGCTGGTGGAAATGATACTGGGAATGGTAGGAAAGAAGAGCTGCTAGATAAGCACAGGTCAGCTATAGATTTAATTAAGTCTAATGGAGGGGTCCCAATCATATGTAGCATCTTGCCTAGAAGGGGAGTGGGCAATGAATGGTTGTCTTGGGCAATTGGTGTAAATTGCTGGCTAGACAGATACTACAAGGAACTTGCAAACCCAATCATTGACAACTGGGACAACTTTTATGGCAAACATGATATGTATGCACGGGATGGGGTACATTTCTCTGGGGCAGGGGTGGCAGCACTTGCAAACTCGATTGAGAGGGCCATTGCTGAAATGCCTAGGATTTTAAACTGATAGAAGATAGAGGTATGGGTGTGTGTGAGAAACAGGCAAGTTGCAACACTAGGGTTGAAAACAGTAAATGTATAAAAGACATTCATCATGAAGTTATAAATAAAGACAATAGATCAGGTCAGCAAACAAAGGGGGACAGCAGAGGGCAGCAAGGGACTAGCTCCCTTAAAGTTTACTATATTAATAGCAGGAGTGTAAGAAATAAGATAGATGAGCTAAGATTAATTGCAAGTGCAGGAAACATAGATATTATTGCTATAACAGAGACCTGGCTCAACCTGAAAGTTAGCGAGATGCCTTCTGAATGTCACATACAAAGATATAAATTATTCCACACTGACAGGGTCAACAGGAAGGATGGTGTAGTAGTGATGTATGTCAGAGACAATTTAAATTGTTATGTTAGACAAGATATAAAATTAGAAGAGTCAGCCACTGAATCTGTTTGGTTACAGCTTCTCGAGGGCTGTGAAAACTAATTTACAGGGCCCCAAATCTTGATAACGAGTGCAGTAAACTTCTATGGGACGAAATTCGTAAGGCATCTACATACGAAAATGTTGTGCTAATGGGAAATTTCAACTATAGACAGATTGACTGGAGCAATTTGACAGGAAATTTAGAGTCAGGTGACTTTCTTGATGCGATTCAGGATTGTTTTTTTAAAGCAGTTTGTGACAGAACTAACTAGAGGAAATAACCTGCTTGACTTGGTTCTTACCAGCAGGGAAACACTAATTAATAATCTGGAGGTTAATGATGAGCATGGTGAAAGTGATCACAAATCACTCAGTTTTAATATATCATGGAATTACCCTAATAATGGCAATCAAGTCTCTGTCCCTGACTTCTGCTTGGGTGATTTCATAGGACTGAAAAATTACTTGGGTGGGCTGAACTGGAATGACCTGACTATAGGTCAGGTAGGTGGTGATGATTGCCAATATGACGTTTTCCAGGGCATAGTTCTAGCTGCTCAGACAATTTATGTTCCAAATAGGGAAATCAGATCAAACAAAAATTATCCTAAATGGATGAACAATAGATTAAAACATCTAATTGGTCAAAAGAGAGGCATATATAGGCAAATCAAAAGAGGAGAGGGGCAATTAAGAAATCAATATATTCAGTTAGGGAGAGAAATAAAAAAAAGGAATAAGAAAAGCAAAAAGAGATTATGAGGTTAAAGTTGCAAGAGAATCGAAGATTAACCCAAAAGGATTCTTTCAGGTATATAGAAGTATACCTAACTGTTTCATATGTGTCTTACCTAACAACTTGACATGTAGTGATGGGTGTTTGCGAAACTTTAATCTTGTAAAATGTCATAGATCAGGGTAGCCGCACATTAGTTATATCTTTTTTTTTCTAGCTAAAAATAGATATTCATAATAATTTTTCGAGTAATAATGCTTTTGCAGCTTTTATAACCTATTACAATATCTTAACAAAACATTAAGATGTAATAACACGACAATATCTTTAACAAAACATTAAGAGATGTAATAACACGACAACTAAATGTCACTTAGTTTTGATAGCTTTGTTATGCACTTAATATACATCCTATGGGCAGTTATTAAAGAATTACAAATATCCATGATGAATCCAGGAACTGTACTCCAACATTCTATTAGCGAAGCAAGTTATGGCAGATCAGTTAAAAATAAACAAGTAGTAGAGATTTAGTGGAGTATGTACTTGAGTAAGGCCGTGGCTGGTGAAGGTTGGTGTAGCGGCCGCCAGGTGTCGTGACGCAGTGTAAACACTAGCCACCAGCTGGCAGTCACTGGGACGATGCCATGGAGGGAATTCTTTTTAAATGGACGAATTACTGGAATGGTACGTACTAATGATTCAGTAAAGGACCAGGCCACTCTTTCAATGCTAGTGGTGTATGAGTGTAATGGTGTCGTATTATAAGGATGCTGTGTAATGCTTGTTAAAAGGCTCTTTGCTCTAATCTTGTATCGGTCAATGACAGATGAGATGTTGATGTGGCAAGTTGGGATGATTGTAATATCGTACTGCGGACATGCAAGGATATGTTTGTTATGGTATTATAAGCGTATTATTGATAAATATTAAGGTTGGAAAGGAGAATAATTCGTATTTCCATAGCAGTATGGTGCCTTCTAATAGTACAGTCTTTGTTATGGGTGCCGGGTCTATATGTCATGTCGCTCATGAAACGCAAAATTATAGTATCCTTAATTTACTTTGCATGAACTACAACAGCTTAGGATTATCCCTTCACAGAAGTTGCTTTAATGCTGGTTAAGGGCTGTTAATCTAGGGAATTGGAGTTATTTTCGTGGCTTGGTTAGTAGCACCCTCTGCTCTCACACTGACTGTCCGGGATCGATCCCCGGTACGGGTGAAACGTTGGGCATGTTTCTTTACACGTGCTGCCCTAGTTTACCTAACAGTAAGTAGGTGCCAGGATATTTGCCAACTTTTGTGGGTTGTATCATGTGAGACATGATTAAATGACCCCAGTGGAAATAAGACAATCCCCAATGACACACTGACTTTACTGGGTTATCCTGGGCGGCTAACACTCCGGGTTAGGGTCAACTATCTGTACAAAATCTTCTCTTATCTTCCTTAGATCAAACCTGATTGTCTCCCTGTCTCCAGGTACTAAATGAGCCCCATGGATTTATGGTCAATATTTAGTTTAGATGCTCAGATTTCCCCTTAAATATGGGTAATGATGTAACTTCCAACATTAAGTAGGTTGTGCAATGGATACTTTTATTCTAGGCCTAGAAGAGAAGTACTTTTAGGTTACATTAGGTTCGGTTGGGTTAGCTGAAGTTTGGTACCAAAAAATAGCTCCATCCCCCCATGGGCACAAAAAAATATACATAGCCATTGCAGTGAAAATAAAAAAAAAATAAAATGAGTGAGTGTGTGAAAGAGAGGATTTTAAAATGTATTTTAAACATATAAATACTTTAAACATATAAACACTTTAAACATTTCTAAGCTTATTTTTCTACTTTTACATTACAGGATGGCAGCCAAGATGGTTTATCTTAGATCAAGGAGTTCTTGCATATTACAAATCACAGGAGGAGGTAAACCAGGGTTCCAAAGGATCTGTAAAGCTCTCAGCATGTGAAATTTTAGGTGAGGGACTTTTCTATTTTGGACACTGAAAAGTCTGATTACGTACACCATCTTCATACAATAACAATTTATTCTACTGCTAAGTATGTGAAGTTGCAGACCAAAGCATTGAAACAAATATGCTATTTTGTCTCTGTTTTGGTAAGAGAAAACTTTTACCTTATTTACAGATTGTTTTAAGTATGATGCTATGCTAAGTTACATCATTAATACAGTATAGTCTTCTTGTATTTAGTTGTTTTCTTCATACTTGTTATCACTTTCACCAACTGTCATGTAGTTTTTGGTAATTTTTTGCCAAGTGAAGGAAGCATTATCTTTATTAAATATGTAATAGATGACACACTGGTCTGACTTAGACCATTAGCATATATGTATGACCAACACAGGTTTAGTGCTTTGTTTTGTGAATATTATAATAATAATAATAATGCAAATTAATTATGTATTTTTATATTTTTCAGTACACCCAACTGATACAATGAGAATAGATATTGTGATTCCTTATGAGCAGCACTTTTATCTCAAAGCCCCATCCCCACATGAGCGCCATGCTTGGCTTGTTGCCCTTGGCAGTGCAAAGGCTGGTATACCCCCTGCAATACCTCAACAAAAAATTGAAAAAGGTAAGATAATTTTTACTTTTATTATAGACCTATTTTGAGTATGGAAATATTTTTTATAACTTAACTATTTTTATTTTTTGTTTTACAGAGCAAGAACCAGATACTGTAAAAGCCAAGAAGTCTGAATTACGACTAACATGTGATCTTCTGATGAAACAGGTCTACAGTGTTAAAACTGCAGCAAATAACCCTGATGGTCCAGATCTTGAGGTTTGATATCATCAAGTATTTTATTCTGTACCATTTCAGTATATGAATTATCCTGCCAATCCAATGAGCCTAAAGTTTCTAGCAACCCAGATTTTGTGTGTACTCACCTAATTGAGGTTGCAGGGGTCGAGTCCTAGCTCTTGTGTGTGTACACTCACGTAATTGTGGTTTCAGGGGTCGAGACTCAGCTCCTGGCCCCGCCTCTTCACTGATCGTTACTAGGTCCTCTCTCTACTTCCTGAGCTTTGTTATACCTCGTCTTAAAGCTATGTATGGTTCCTGCCTCCACTACATCACTTGCTAGGCTATTCCACTTCTTGACGACTCTATGACTGAAGAAATACTTCCTAATATCCCTGTGACTCGTTTGAGTCTTCAGCTTCCAATTGTGACCCCTTGTTTCTGTGTCCTCATTCTGGAACATCCTGTCTCTGTCCACCTTCTCTATTCTCTGCAGTATCTTGTATGTCATTATCATGTCTCCCCTGACCCTTCTGTCCTCCAGTGTCGTTAGTCCGATTTCTCTCAACCTTTCATCGTAGGACATTTCCCTGAGCTCTGGAACTAGCCTTGTTGCAAACCTTTGCACTTTCTCTAACTTCTCGACGTGCTTGACCAGGTGTGGGTTCCAAACTGGTGCTACATACTCCAGTATGGGCCTGAAGCACACAGTGTACAGTGTCTTGAACGATTCCTCATTAAGTTATCAGAATGCTATTCTCAGGTTTGCCAGGTGCCCATATGCTGCGGCAGTTATCTGGTTAATGTGTGCCTCTGGAGACGTGCTCGGTGTTATGGTCACCCCAAGAGTAACAGCATACTCAGTGCTCACGGGTTTTGGGCTCTTTCTGGCCTATCCAAGGATATTGGAGGGATCATTTAAAGTGTTAGAGCTCAGTGAACAAGTCAGGAAGTGAAATGCAAGCTGCTTAAACCAGAAAAGGGAGGCAGGGGCTACAAATTACTTAAATAATTTTGAAAGTGAAATCAGTGCCAGAAGTGGGGAGAGAAGGCCTAGAGTCGGATGTAGGCAGTGTTGCCACAAGCCAACACTACTGCAAATTCAAAATATTAAGTGTGACCCAAGCCAGAGAGTTAACCCCTTGACTGTCACAACCCCCAATCCTGAGGTGTCTCCTGGTGTTGCAAAATTAAAAAAAAAAAAAAAAAAAAAAATATTTCTTATGAAATGATAGAGAATCTTTTCCCGATTGTAATGACACCAAGAAAACGAAATTTGATGGAAAACTGACGGAATTACGCTTTCACGAAGTTAGCGACCTCGGCGATATTTACAAATCGGCGATTTCGCCCACTTTGAGCCCTATTTTCGGCTAATTCAATTGTTCCAGTCGACCAAACTCATAGCTATTTCTTTAGAACTCCATTTTTTCTATCGATTGAGTACAAGAAACTGCCCATTTACCAATTTCAACTACCCAATAACGTGGTGAGAAATTTGCAATTTGGCCAATTTCATGAAAACTAAAAAATATGACAATTTCAAAATAAGGTTCAGAATGAACAATGCAGACATTCCTGGCTCTAAAATAACATTTTCTTTGTTCATCAGTCATGTCTCCAAGCCCCTCTGATATTACTCTTGCTTTCTATTTTGAATTTTTATTCAAACAAAAAATAGAAGGTTTACTATTATGCAGACTACTGCAATATTGTAATAATTGTATAAATAACATCAACCCATTCATGACTGCATATTAGAATGGCTAGTTGGACATTTATTGGACAATGACATCATTTGTTTACTTTTGAACATCGGCAAAAATCAAGCATTTCCCCTACTTTGAGCTCCATTTCCAGGTTCTTTTTATAGTAAAATCAATCAACATCACCTCAATTTCTATAATATGTTTTCCATTCTATCATATGAGCCCAAGAAAACGAGAATACAACCATAAATACTATACGAAAATAGACCACAAAGTCTGCATTTTAATTAAAAAAAAAAGTCGGAGTTTTTTTTTCTCATACACTGCATGCTCCAGGATTTGTTTTATATGGTGCACACTGACCACACAGACCCATTCTCTCACATGTGGGCCTACCAGCTTTCTCCTTGATTTGAAGCCGCTAGAATTTATGAGTATATATACGTCAAACACAGTACCTCGTAAGACGTGTATATACGACCGCGACAGTCAAAGGGACAGTCAAGGACAGATGAGGTAGTGCATAAAGTGAGGGGAAAGAAAGGAAAAAATAACTAGCAATTACATTGGGTCGTTGATGTTTTTCTTGAAGCAACGGTGTCCATAATAATGAAAGAGTCCAGCTAATCAGTAATGTTCACATCTTGATAGTGTAGTGCATTAGATAATAGCAAGTGTATTGGATTGCAACAGTGTATTAGTTAATAACAGCGTGTTAGATAATAACAAGCGGTACAACACTGAGTCGTG
The DNA here is from genome assembly GCF_038502225.1 of Cherax quadricarinatus. NCBI lineage: Eukaryota > Metazoa > Arthropoda > Malacostraca > Decapoda > Parastacidae > Cherax > Cherax quadricarinatus. The sequence continues at coordinate 23,158,772 of NC_091315.1, forward strand.
GTCTCGTGCAGCCAGGCATCAGTGCCAGCCATCATAAATGATAAGTGATAAGGTGTGACCCCAAGGCAGTCAGTGAAGTGCAAATCTAGTGCTGTGATTGAAGCATTGTAAATGGAATCAAAATACAGATAGAGAAGAAACTGAGGTGGAACCAGGAGGCAGGAGTCAATGAGTTCAGCGCTGCCGGCTGTATGTACTTGCCTAAACGTGGTTTTGGGAGTTCGGGTAAGTATCTAGGTCCTGCCAACTGTAAGCAAAGAGGTCCTCTCTCAGTGTGAGTAAGGAATAGGATAATAACCAGCAGTAATTGGTACTTAAATCCAGAAAGTGCAATAAGTGGAGAAGGTGGCATTACTAGGAAACAGAACTGGGACTACAAATTTGAGCCTACATGAGAGTGCGTGTAACAGTTACTTTTCAGTCACATACCAACTACCCCTTCCCTACCCCTAACTATCTCTTCCCCTCCCCCTAACCATCTATCCCCCTCCCCCTAACCATCTATCCCCCTCCCCCTAACCATCTATCCCCCTCCCCCTAACCATCTATCCCCCTCCCCCTAACCATCTCTCCCCCTCCCCTTAACCATCTCTCCCCCTCTCCCTAACCATCTCTCCCCTTCCCCCTAACCAACTCTCCCACACCCCCTAACCATCTCTTCCTCTGACCATCTCTCCCCTTCTCCCTAACCATCTATCCCCCTCCCCCTAACCATCTATCCCCCTCCCCTTAACCATCTATCCCCCTCCCCCTAACCATCCATCCCCCCCTCTAACCATCTATCCCCCTCCCCCTAACCATCTCTCCCCCTCCCCCTAACCATCTATCCCCCTTCCCCTAACCACCTCTCCCCCTTCCCCTAACCACCTCTCCCCCTAACCATCTCTCCCCTCCCCCTAACCATTTCTCCCCCTTCCCCTGACCAGCTACCTCCTCTCAACCCCCCACCCCCAGACCAGCTACCTCCTCTCAACCCCCCACCCCCAACACATGAATACACACATGAAACACACACACACACACACACACACACACACACACACACACACACACACACACACACACACACACACACACACACACACACACACACACACACACACACAGACACACACACACACTGAGTATAACACCAGGCACATCTCCTGAAGCGCACATCAACCAAATAACTGCTGCAGCATATGGGCGCCTAGCAAACCTCAGAACAGCATTCCGACATCTTAATAAAGAATCATTCAGGACCCTGTACACCGTGTACGTTAGGCCCATATTGGAGTATGCGGCACCAGTTTGGAACCCACACCTAGCCAAGCACGTGAAGAAACTAGAGAAAGTGCAAAGGTTTGCAACAAGACTAGTCCCAGAGCTAAGAGGTATGTCCTACGAGGAGAGGTTAAGGGAAATCAACCTGACGACACTGGAGGACAGGAGAGATAGGGGGGACATGATAATGACATACAAAATACTGAGAGGAATTGACAAGGTGGACAAAGACAGGATGTTCCAGAGATTGGACACAGTAACAAGGGGACACAGTTGGAAGCTGAAGACACAGATGAATCACAGGGATGTTAGGAAGTATTTCTTCAGCCACAGAGTAGTCAGTAAGTGGAATAGTTTGTGAAGCGATGTAGTGGAGGCAGGATCCATACATAGCTTTAAGCAGAGGTATGATAAAGCTCACGGCTCAGGGAGAGTGACCTAGTAGCGATCAGTGAAGAGGCGGGGCCAGGAGCTCGGACTCGACCCCCGCAACCTCAACTAGGTGAGTACAACTAGGTGAGTACACACACACAGACACACACACACAGACACACACACACAAAGACAAAGGCCCAAAGACAATATGAAAATGACATAGCAGCGAAAGCCAAATCTGACCCGAAACTGTTGTACAGCCACATCAGGAGGAAAACAACAGTCAAGGACCAGGTAATCAGGCTAAGGAAGGAAGGAGGAGAGACAACAGGAAATGACCGTGAAGTATGTGAAGAACTCAACAAGAGATTCAAAGAAGTGTTCACAGAGGAGACAGAAGGGACTCCAGAAAGACGGAGAGGTGGGGCACACCACCAAGTGCTGGACACAGTGCACACAACCGAGGAAGAAGTGAAGAGGCTTCTGAGTGAGCTAGATACCTCAAAGGCAATGGGGCCAGATAACATCTCCCCATGGGTATTGAGAGAGGGAGCAGAGGCGCTATGTGTACCAATAACAACAATATTCAATACATCTATCGAAACAGGGAGATTGCCTGAGGCATGGAAGACAGCAAATGTAGTCCCAATCTTTAAAAAAGGAGACAGACATGAAGCATTAAACTACAGACCAGTGTCACTGACATGTATAGTATGCAAAATCATGGAGAAGATTATCAGGAGAAGAGTGGTGGAACACCTAGAAAGGAATGATCTCATCAACAGCAGCCAGCATGGTTTCAGGGACGGGAACCCCTCAAGGAAGGTTCCTTGATGTTGGTGAGGGGCTCTTGATTTAGGGAATTGGATCTGTGCTCCAGTTCCCCAAATTAAGCCTGAATGCCTTCCACATCCCCCCCCCCCCAGGCGCTGTATAATCCTCCGGGTTTAGCGCTTCCCCCTTGATTGTAATAATAATAATCAGGGACGGGAAATCCTGTGTCACAAACCTACTGGAGTTCTATGACATGGTGACAGCAGTAAGACAAGAGAGAGAGGGGTGGGTGGATTGCATTTTCTTGGACTGCAAGAAGGCGTTTGACACAGTTCCACACAAGAGATTGGTGCAAAAACTGGAGGACCAAGCAGGGATAACAGGGAAGGCACTACAATGGATCAGGGAATACTTGTCAGGAAGACAGCAGCGAGTCATGGTACGTGGCGAGGTGTCAGAGTGGGCACCTGTGACCAGCGGGGTCCCGCAGGGGTCAGTCCTAGGACCAGTGCTGTTTCTGGTATTTGTGAACGACATGACGGAAGGAATAGACTGAGGTGTCCCTGTTTGCAGATGACGTGAAGTTGATGAGAAGAATACACTCGATCGAAGACCAGGCAGAACTACAAAGGGATCTGGACAGGCTGCAGACCTGGTCCAGCAATTGGCTCCTGGAGTTCAATCCCACCACGTGCAAAGTCATGAAGATTGGGGAAGGGCAAAGAAGGCCGCAGACGGAGTACAGTCTAGGGGGTCAGAGACTACAAACCTCACTCAAGGAAAAAGATCTTGGGGTGAGTATAACACCAGGCACATCTCCTGAAGCGCACATCAACCAAATAACTGCTGCAGCATATGGGCGCCTAGCAAACCTCAGAACAGCATTCCGACATCTTAATAAGGAATCGTTCAGGACCCTGTACACCGTATACGTTAGGCCCATATTGGAGTATGCGGCACCAGTTTGGAACCCACACCTAGCCAAGCACGTAAAGAAACTAGAGAAAGTGCAAAGGTTTGCAACAAGACTAGTCCCAGAGCTAAGAGGTATGTCCTACGAGGAGAGGTTAAGGGAAATCAACCTGACGACACTGGAGGACAGGAGAGATAGGGGGGACATGATAACGACATACAAAATACTGAGAGGAATTGACAAGGTGGACAAAGACAGGATGTTCCAGAGATTGGACACAGTATCAAGGGGACACAGTTGGAAGCTGAAGACACAGATGAATCACAGGGATGTTAGGAAGTATTTCTTCAGCCACAGAGTAGTCAGTAAGTGGAATAGTTTGGGAAGCGATGTAGTGGAGGCAGGATCCATACATAGCTTTAAGCAGAGGTATGATAAAGCTCACGGCTCAGGGAGAGTGACCTAGTAGCGATCAGTGAAGAGGCGGGGCCAGGAGCTCGGACTCGACCCCCGCAACCTCAACTAGGTGAGTACAACTAGGTGAGTACACACACACACACACACACACACACACACAGACACACACACAGACACACACACAGACACACACAGACACACACACAGACACACACACACACACACACAGACACACACACACACAGACACACACACACACACACACACAGGAGCTCGGACTCGACCCCCGCAACCTCAACTAGGTGAGTACACACACACACAGACACACACACACACACACACACACACACACACACACACACACACACACACACACACACACACACACACACACACACACACACACACAACCTTAAGGCACCCCTGTTTCAAGTGGTCACTCTATCCTCCTCCTTCCCTCCCTTTTCCCCCTCCTCCCCTCCCCTTTCCCCCTCCTCCCCTCCCCTTTCCCCCTCCTCCCCTCCCCTTTCCCTCTCCTCCCCTCCCCTTTGATCCCATCCCTCTCCCACACACACACATACTTGCCATCTCTCCCCCTCCCCCTAACCATCTCTCCTCCGTTGTTCTGCGGTGCAGTGGGGCAACGAAGAACAAGGACGAGAGCCGAGGGTCTGATGGACGAATCTGGGAGGGAGGATTGGGAGGCAGAGCTCAAAAAAGTGAGGAAGACTGGGGAAGGAAGCTAGATGAGCTTGCAAAGAAGATGGAGGAGAGGTTAGCTGCAGAGAGCAGAAGGTGGGAGCAACATGCCACAGTAGCAGAAGCCAAGATACAGAGCTTAGAAGAGGAGCTGAGAAATCTGAAACAGCCTAGAGAAAAAAAATAATACAGACATAGCATCAGGAATATCTTCATCAGACACAGACAAAGGGACTGGAGAGAGGAAGGAAGCTATACTGTATGCAAAGGCCCTGTCAGACCCACACGGGGCCAAGACAAAGACGGGGAGCACACTAGGACTGAATGAGAGGTCGGAAGACATTGAAGGAACTAGGACATACGCAAGGACTCTACCAGACACTTGTGGGGGCCAGGAACAAGTGAGCAGGAAAGACAAATCAATGAGCATAGGGGCCACAGCTAGGGAAGGGATTGAAGGAAGGAACGCTCCATGGGAAGGAACTAAAACATGTCAGAGGACGCAATGGGAGACACAGTGGGAGGAAGAAAGGGAGAGATCAGTTTTTGTCTATGGGCTCTAGGAAGCCGAAGGGGAAACGTATAAAGAAAGAAAACAGGAGGAGAAAAAAGCGATTGAAGGTATCATGAAGGTGATAGGCGAGAGCAACATGACCCAGGTGGCAAATTTTCGGAGAATTGGGTGGTTCGCAAAGAGAAAGAAATGGCCTCTCAAAGTAATTTTCAAGGCAGAATCAACTCGAACCATAATCCTGCAGGAGAAATCATGGCTGAGAGACAAACTGGAGTTCCAGAGTGTGTACCTCGATCGAGACAGAACACAGGAGGAAAGGATGATACTGAATGAGTACAAAAATGAAAGGAGGGATGGGAGGAAATGACAAAGAAAAGCAGAATAACCCAGGCACAGGTGGAAGGGCAAGCACACCCCCTAGAAACATCCGCAGAAGGACTCCAACCACGCCATCCCCAAGGCAACTGAACAATCTAAACCAACAATCACACACAGATCCCTCTGTCCCCACCCTCCACACCACGAACCTTGCCCCTACAGCAACCCCCTATGGGAACTCTGCCCCCATCCCCACCACAACCTCCCATAGGCCCCTGCCAGGGCTCCTGCTCTCCCAACCCCAATATTCCCCCAGGACCACAGTTTCAGTTTTAGAACAGAAGTTGAAGGTTTGGTACACAAATGTGGATGGATTAATGAGTAAATATGAGGAGTGGCAAGAAAGAATCAATGAGAAATCCCCATAGATCATAGCAGTTACAGAAATGAAACTCACTGAGACAATAACAGATGCAACCTTCCCACCAGGATATCAGATCATGAGGAAAGATAGAAGGGGCAGAGGGGGAGGAAGAAGGGGCAGAGGGGGAGGAAGGGTTGCACTGCTCGTAAAAAAACGATGGAAATTCCGTGTGTGTGTGTGTGTGTGTGTGTGTGTGTGTGTGTGTGTGTGTGTGTGTGTGTGCGTGCGTGCGTGCGTGCGTGCGTGCGTGCGTGCGTGCATGCCTGCGTGCCTGTGCCTGTGCCTGTTTGCTAATGGTCTTCAATTACCAAAATTTGCCCTGCCATAACATACTCGAGTAAGAGATATGGAAGAATGTGCCCAGAGAGGCAGGGGCACTGTGGGCACAATAATGAAGCATTGCGTCAGCATATGTGAACCCAGATTTTTTTTTTAGCATTGTGCTAGAAGGTATCAGAAACACTGTGGGAACAAGTCTATTAGTCTTTAAGAGGAAAACAGACAATTTCTTCTGCCAAGTGCAAGATAAACAAGGCTATGACAGATATGTGGGCCAGCAGACCAAGAGCAGAAACAGCTTGGTTGGTCATGCAAGCACCAGGCAAGCTTGGCTGGCCCAGGGGCAGGCTTTGAGTATAGGAAAACTCTTGAAACCCATCAAAGGTATATCAAGAGTAAACCATACTAGACCACGAGTCTCATTTGAGACACCTACTTCTGTGCTTGATCATATTTTAATCAACATAATAGCCACACTATAATTGGGTATAATTACAGACAGGACACCTGAACTCAACACCAAATTTTTTATTACTACCATTAGAAATCAAGAAAATAAAAAAAAAAGGCAATAATGAAATCTCAGTAACTAACTACATTACTGCATCATCTTTAAACAATGTTTGAATATCAATACAGGAGCTACCAGAGACAGATACAGCACTCTGGAGGGGTGGGGATGTTGCCATCAAAGGATATTCAGAATTGTAATGTCATCACACATCTCTAAAGACAGGGATAGAATGAATGATGGTGAATGTGTTTGCTTCTCTGGGTTACCCTACCTTGGTGTCTTTATTTTGCATTCTTATCTATTTTCAGAAACTAGATGAATCTACAACTCTACTGTCAGCTACATGTGATAACTTCATACATACACTAGAGGAATGCATGAAAATGTCCAACACTTCACCCACACCACAGCTGTCTGGAGACACACTCATGCCCCCAATCATCCTCCTTAAGGTTTGTTTGTCTTATATCAGTGTAGCTAAATAATAGTAATGCATGCAAGTATTATAGATAATACAGTACATTGTATAAAAAACAATGCAAATTGATTCTCCCGTAGCCTTTTGAGCCTTTTTAGTCATAAAATTTTGTATGTGCTAAAGCTTCAGCTTTATAAATGTAGACTTAATTAGTGTGAGTTTTAAGAGTTAACTTTTCGATAAGAATACCAAAATGTGTTGATTTCTATTTTCAACAAAAAATAACTTACCAGTGCACCCTGGTGAGATAATTGAACTGTAAAATGGGTAAATTTTTTTTAACACATTGGCCATCTCTCACCATGGCAGGGTGACCCAAAAAAGAAAGAAAAACACTTTCACCATCATTCAGCACTTTCACCATTGTTCACACAAAAGTCATTGTCTTTGAAGAGGCACTCATATATGACAGTTCAGATGTCACTCCAAACAGCAAATATTCCACCAAACCCATTCTTTAAAGTGCAGGCATTGTACTTTCCACTTCCAGGACTCAAGTCTAGCTAACTTGTTTCCCTGAATTCCTTCACAGAATATTACCCTGCTCACACTCCAACAGCTCAGTGAGTCCTAAAAATCATTTGTCTCCATTCACTCCAATCTAACATACTCACACATGCTTGCTTTATGCCCAGGCCCTTGCACACAAGGGTTTGGACATAGAGTAGGGATCATCCTTTCCTAGGATGACCCCTACCCCTCCACTACAGATTTATACACCTTCCAAGTCATCCTATTTTGCTCCACCCTTTCTAAATGACCAAACCACTCAACCTCTCCATAGCCCTCTGAAAAATACTTTTAGTAACTCCACACCTCCTAATTTCCACACTACAAATTCTCTGCATAATATTTACCCCACACATTGCCCTTAGACACGGTATCTCCACTGCCTCCAGCCTCCTCCTTGCTGCAGTATTTACAGCCCATGCCTCACACCCATATAAGAGTGTTGGTACCACTATATTCTCATACCTTCCCTTCTTTGCCTCCATGGATAGTGTTCTTTGTCTTCACAATTACCTCAATGCACCACCCACCCTTTTCCCTTTGTCAGTTGTGTGGTTTACCTCATCCTACCTACCCCCAAATATCTGAACACATTCACTTTTTCCAAACTCTTCCCTTCAATGTGATATCCAATTTTTCTTTACCTAGCTCATTTGATACCCTCATCACCTTGAAGTACTCTCATCTGTGCTTACTTTCAACTTTCTTCCTTTACACACCCTCCCAAATTCCTCCACTAACCTTTGCAGTTTCTCTTTAGAATCTCTTAAAAGCACAGTATCATCAGCAAAAAGTAACTGCATCAACTCCCATTTTGTATTTGATTCCCCATAATTTAATCCCACCCCTCTCCCAAATACCCTAGCATTTACTTCTTTTACAACCCCATCTATATAAATATGTTAAACAACCATGGTGACATTACACATGGAAAGTAATCTCCCTCTCTCCTACACACCCTAACCTGGGGTTCACTATCCTCATAAAAACTCTTTACAGCATTTAATAACTTATTAAATATTCCATACACTTGCAACATCTGCCACAATGCTCCCCTATCATAAGCTCCACCCTATCATAAGCTTTTTCTAAATGCATAATGCAACAAAAACCTCCCTTCCTTTATCTAAATATTGTTTACTCATGCTTCAATGTAAACACTTGGTCTGCACATCTATCCATTCTAAAGCCTCCTTGTTCATCTGCAATCTTGCTCTCTGTTTTGCCTCTAATTCTCTGAATAATAACCCTACCATACACTTTACCCAGTATACTAGGTAAACTTTTTTTTTTTCAACAAACCGGCCATATGCCACTGAGGCAGGGTGACCTGAAAAGAAAAACGAAAGTTTCTCTCTTTAAAATTAATGTATACAGAGGAGGGGTTACTAGCCCCTTGCTCCCAGCATTTTAATTGCCTCTTACGACATGCATGGCTTATGGAGGAGGAATTCTCTTCCACTTCCCCATGGAGGTAACAAGAACTAGCAAGAAAATAGAAAAAAGCCCCAGAGGGATGTGTATATATATGCTTGTACATGCATGTGTAGTGTGACCTAAGTGTAAGTAGAAGTAACAAGACCTACTTGAAATCTTGCATGTTTATGAGACAGAAAAAAAACACTAGCAATCCTACCATCATGTAAAACAATTACAGGCTTCCATTTTACACTCACTTGGCAGGATGGTAGTACCTCCCTGGGTGGTTGCTGTCTACTCAGTAAACTTATTCCCCTATAATTTTTACACTCACTCTCTCTCTTGTCTCCCTTCCCTTTATATAAAGGAACTGTATATGCTCTTTAAATATAAATTTCCTAGACTACTACAGCCAACATGGGGAAGACTATTTTCTTCTCAGTACAGTATAATGATTCAAGTTCTAGCTTTGTTTGGCTATATACTGTATAGTGATAGCATAGTATATGAATATGGATAAAATGAAAGTTTTTGGTCATCTCTCAACTGAAATAGTTTTTACTTTCTTAAGATTTACAGGATAACTAACTGATTTTGCTGACATTCTTATAGCAGGTTATAAGGTAATCTTAAATGCAACACATTATTCCTACTTAAATAATAATTTTAAAGATTTGCATTTTTTGTTCTTTCTTGTTAATTTTTTTATTTTCAAAATGCTGTATTATCATAACCAATACATATTTTGTTGTTAAACAAACAAATTTGGGCAGGCCAATCCTTAATGTAAATCTGAAATATTCAGTATGTGTATGTCCTTGCTGCTGTGGAAGAAACGGGATTTCATGTTTTCCCTTCATGTTTATTGAAATCTTTTCACCCTGTGTGCAGCAGATGGATATGATATTCAGAATTTTTTAAATGCGTACTTAAACTTTAACACAACCTAAAAATATTTGTAGGATATGTATCAACATAAGTAATAGTTATTCACAGTTTTGTATTTATCTTTAGGAAAGAAAAAGCTCCAGCATTTCCGCATCAATAGCCACACGACAAAACTCTATTGAGAGGTAAGATTCTCACTATGTATACTTTCCTTAATATTCTTAGAACTTACTTTGTGATTTTTGATATATTCTGGTTTCTGTTAAGAAATAAAGATAGGAAATTTTTCTACTAAAGGAGGAAGGCAAGATGATATGACAAGATTGTAAATTTATTTCAAATGCAGTCGAACGTTTCATGTCTGGTAACTTCAAGGCTGGACTTTATTTTTTTTTTTTTTTTTTAAGACTTGGATCATGGAAGAATGCAGACCCAAGTACCAAAAAGAGTTAAGCAATGAATGTTTTAGGATCCAAAGGGCCCCTCAGCTTCCTTATCTAGACTCAGTGTAGCACTTCAGAGGAAATGCTTGTTGCTTTATATAGCTTGAATAGATAGATGTACAGGTGATTTTTCTCGAGGCAGGTAGAATATGGGAACTTCACTGTGATTTTATAAAAGGCACACAAACATCAGTAGAGGTAGGATAGGAGTAGCTTGGGTAAGGGTGTGTGCAGTGGATCTTGAGATTCTCTCTTCCCTCATCATCCCCTATCCTCTTCCTTCTCCTCTCCTACATAACCCTCTCTCCTGACATTTCCATGATTATGATGCTAATTCAGGAGGCTTACAAGCTTCAGGCAGTAACAGGTTGGCTCATCAAGCAGTCAACATGAAACTCTGGTTTTAGATCACGCTACAAGGGTAGAACTCTTAAAATTAGTCACAGTTACTTCAAAATTGTACAAGGTAAACAAAAGTTCATGTTGTTGCATAGACATTGCAGTGTTAGGGGGTAGCTTTGAGCCAAGGTAAGGCAGGTCTTCCTTTGACTGTCATAGGAGCTTTTGTAGAATTGCTTGGTATATCAAAATTAAGCTAATGCATGGAATCATATCAGGCATGATGCAGTTGTAGTTTCTGGAAATGTGCAGTGCTGTGAAGCCTTTGTGAATGGTTTTTTCAAGGTCAGTTTCCTTCAATTTGCTGAAATGCTAATCTCATTCTTGTTGAGTCTTCAAGGACCACTGATAGCATTAATCCCATTGTGGAGGCTGATGTTATTTTGCCTAATGCAGGATTATGTGCATTGCTAGTGTATAGAATACTAGACTAGAGACATTTGACTATATATCTGGTCATGACATTCATGAATTAAATGACTACAATATTTTATGTTAAAAGCAGGGGGGGATATAGTGTTGGAGTGGTTGGTACTTTTGTTTAATAAATGTATGAAAGAGGGGAAGGTACCTAGGGATTGGCAGAGAGCATGTATAGTCCCTTTATATAAAGGGAAAGGGGACAAAAGAGACTGTAAAAATTATAGAGGAATAAGCTTACTGAGTATACCAGGAAAAGTGTACAGTAGGGTTATAATTGAAAGAATTAGAGGTAAGACAGAATGTAGGATTGCGGATGAGCAAGGAGGTTTTAGAGTGGGTAGGGGATGTGTAGATCAGGTGTTTACATTGAAGCATATATGTGAACAGTATTTAGATAAAGATAGGGAAGTTTTTATTGCATTTATGGATTTAGAAAAGGCATATGATAGAGTGGATAGAGGAGCAATGTGGCAGATGTTGCAAGTATATGGAATAGGTGGTAAGTTATTAAATGCTGTAAAGAGTTTTTATGAGGATAGTGAGGCTCAGGTTAGGGTGTGTAGAAGAGAGGGAGAATACTTCCCGGTAAAAGTAGGTCTTAGACAGGGATGTGTAATGTCACCATGGTTGTTTAATATATTTATAGATGGGGTTGTTAAGGAAGTAAATGCTAGGGTGTTTGGGAGAGGGGTGGGATTAAATTATGGGGAATCAAATTCAAAATGGGAATTGACACAGTTACTTTTTGCTGATGATACTGTGCTTATGGGAGATTCTAAAGAAAAATTGCAAAGGTTAGTGGATGAGTTTGGGAATGTGTGTAAAGGTAGAAAGTTGAAAGTGAACATAGAAAAGAGTAAGGTGATGAGGGTGTCAAATGATTTAGATAAAGAAAAATTGGATATCAAATTGGGGAGGAGGAGTATGGAAGAAGTGAATGTTTTCAGATACTTGGGAGTTGACGTGTCGGCGGATGGATTTATGAAGGATGAGGTTAATCATAGAATTGATGAGGGAAAAAAGGTGAGTGGTGCGTTGAGGTATATGTGGAGTCAAAAAACGTTATCTATAAAGTACACTAACTAAAGGTTTAATCTCTAATATTTATTTTCTCAGAAGGACAGAATGATGACGAGGATGTGATATGCGAAGATATTCAGAGCTTTCTATGTACAATCCTGTTCAGACCAAGAAACATGAAATGTCTACTATTTCCAAATGGATCACATCTGCATTTATGAATTTGGAGGTTTCCATGAGGCAGTCACATTCTAAATATCATGTTTTAAAGAAATGTGGGAACTTCACAAAAAAAGCTTGTATGGCTTTAATTTGAAAATTGCCATCTCAACATTATTGACTATTGTAGAAAATGTGAAAGCATTCTATAATACAGTAATTACCTTTGACAAGGAAAAAAATCTTTTATTTTTCTCTCAAATAATATAATTTTATTTCTCCTAAAATGTACATTAGTTACAATAGATGGTTAACAGTAAATAGTAAACTTTACAAAGAAAGCTCATAGAGCACACATAGCATTTCGAGCACACTCTTGCCATAGGCTCAATGCTTGTTCCCAGAATACACTTGGCCTGCCAGTCAGATAAAATGCAAGCACTAATTGCTAGAAATTCTTTTCCCTATAATAAGCAGTGGTTACTCTGCCACACTTGCTAATGACCAGTGGAATGAGAGCATGTCATTATTCTTACTAGGCAGCCCCGTGATCCCACCCAACGGAGCTTTCATACATGGCCGCAGATTAAAAGAGGATGGGGGGGGGGGGTGAGGGAAGTTCACTGGATCCATGGCTGCATAAAAAATGTTTTCCCATCATCATAGGTAAGTATTCCATTCCTTGTTAAATCTGATGGCTCTCCAAAATAATTCTAATATCCAGATTTGGAAATCTGGATAATATTGGAATTATAGGACCGCAAATAGCAAATCACCCATAAAATAAGAGGGCGGCACACGAAATTAATGTGTGATCCAGAACTTTAAAAGCTTGATTGGGCATAATGAGGCATTTTATAAGGCTAATATTTTTTTAGTGGCAATTAAATCAGAGTGCCAAAACCCATGAGTACTAAGTTAAAGTGTGAGATATGCTCTACAATTGAGTGATTAACGTATTGAAAACCACACATTTGACAGGGAAATCCAAGCTTAATCCCCTCACTCCACTTCTCTTAGTCAATATTAAGATACATTTGGCTTCTATACCCCATGAACATTCAGGAGTTAATGACAAACTTGTATTTAACTCTGCTGTATTGTATGTGAGTGGATGGACAATGTATGTATTCTGGAAGGCAGACAATGGTTGTCAAAAAAAAAAAAAAAATATGATTAAACACAGTACTAATGATCTTTTTTCATGTCTAATTCCCTGTATTTGCATTGTTTCTATTATCTAATAATAAGACTTACCAGTAGTTCATCTTCATTAGTTTAAAATTGAGGTTGTGATGAATCAATTTAAAACAATTATATTTTGACATAAGGAATTCATGTGATGGGTCACTGGATGCAGTATAATAAATGACTGAAAAATATCTTTTGGCTTGGAGTGTATTTAAAGGCAAATCTTAATTATATTAAGAAATCCTTGTAATTAATGTGCCTATTTATGAATATACAGTATAACCTTGAAGTGATCTATTCTTTCTATTACTGTAGTTACCATGCTTAGTGAAAATATAAAGCAGCTTCCAGTAAAAGGAAATATCTATATTCTTAAATCTTATATAGAAAAATTAAGCCTCCACAGTTCTAAACATTAAACTATTTCATGCATAAAGATGCAGCGCATTAAATAATGAAATGCTCTGTTACTTTCAAGGTAGAAATGTAACTAATTAGTACTTTTTTCTAAATCTTTTTGTTAATCAGTGCTCTTGCTTTTTATAAGTGGTTTTGGAAGGATTAAATTTTGAATAGAGTACAACATTAAGCTTACCTGATTTTGCATTTAGATGTGCTTAATAACATTAACCATAATCAGTACTATTGTACTATTATCCAGGCTTTTATTTTTCCTGCTGCTAATAATATAAGAAGAAAATTTTACATGTGGTTGTCTTTCATGAAAAGTAAATTTACTTATAAAAAATACTTATGGATGGTATAGTACCATTTGTATCTAATACGAAAATAATTTGTTGATACTCTACATCCATTATTATTTGCTAGTTTTCTATAATTACTCTTTGTAAAAATAATCTGTATACTGTGGATGTACACAGAAACACATGGACTGTAAAATAAATAATGTAGTGTTATCATGAAGTACATACTGAGTAATGTGTTCACCATGTATGAACCTTTATGCATCTTTCAGGCTTTCAGATATCCACTAGGAAATGGATAAATATAGAAGGTATTGTTTATAAAATTAGTTGTCTGTATTACTAGTTTTGTGACAAAATTACTATTCAGTAAACCCTCAATAAAATGGACCTCTATACAGCAGATATCGGCTAAAATAGACAAAAATTCTGGCCAAATAAAGGCTTAATGGGGTGTCTGATTAAAATAGCCATGAAGCGAACCAAATCCGCTATATTGCGAGGCTGTCCAGTCCTGTTATACCCTCGTTAAAGTGGACCAACTCCATTTAATCACAAGTTTGTCTGGTCTGGGCTTCATTCTGTGTATGTCCATTTTCATTGTTTCTGGGCAGTGGAGCCAGTGACTTGGCCTGCATCAGTTTGTTATTGTCTGCTTGCATTCTCAAATACGTACCATTATCAGTTCTCTCCAGTTTTCCTTTGATTTAGTGTGTTTTCCATTACAGTGCCATGCACAGTGTTATTACAATAGCCTCTAAAGCAGGTGATAATGATACAAAGTGTGTGACATTGACTGTTAAGTAGAAACTTGAATTAAGCTCATCTATCCTCCAGAAAAAGTAAGAAAAATTACTGTAGTGTACTTGACATATACTGTGCTGTACTTTAAACTTTCTTTTCTTGTATAGCACAGTTGTGCAGAACAGTACTGCATTATAATATACTCTATTCTTAATATGTTCGGTAGTCCATCAATATAGCGGACTAAGTCAGCTTCATTTGGACACCTCTTCCCCCAATTAGTTCATTTTATGGAGAGTTTGCTGTATGTACATATGAAATCCACATAATTTTATATCTGATATTGGTATACATTGCTTCAGTTTTCATAAATGATGTAAGAAAATTTGGTAAGTTTAAAATTTCACCACAGGTTAATAAATAATTTGTATTTTGAAGTTAATGGATAATGTAATATGATTTGTATCAGTGATACCTAGTTGTTTATTTATCCCAGTGATGTACTGTACTTCACTGTGTTACACTGACCATATTCAGTATAGTACATTATTATTGAGTAATTCATTTCATGTTCAGTATGTGGTTAAATGAGCCTTCAAATTTTTGTTTTGTTAAACTTAGTGATACTGTACATCAGTTTGCAGATAAATAAATAATAATCAGACAGTTCTTAGAATTATTTTTAGTTAAAGTTTATGTATTTATGAATAAGGAAAGTTTATACCATGAAATATGCTATTGATAACTAATATTTGAATATATTGTGTTGTTTTATGCTATAAAACGCTCTTATGACTCAGACGAGTTTATGCAGGATTTTGAAGATTGAGACACTTATGCAGCATATGGGAATCTTTATTCAGGAAACGTTTTGCCACACAGTGGCTTCATCAGTCCAATACAAAGAGGAAGGCGTAAGGAGAGGAGGAGAATGAGGTAATCAGTCCCTCAACCTGGAGTCGATGTGTTCAGTCCATCAATCTTGTAGAATGTGTCTCAATCTAAGTGTCTCAATCTTCAACTTGTCGGTTTTTCAAACCATTCATCACATGCAGGATTTTGAAAAGCTTACCAGTTTTCGAAAGTAGCGTATAAATTTTGGTACATAGAACAGGATTTTTTAAAGCTATATTAGTTTGCTTTATACTGGCATACCGGCATACCATGGTACATTAGTATGTCATTATTTTATTGTCTGTTTTCAGATTTACAGAATTGATAATCAATATTATACAGTACCTATTTTCAATTTTATACAGTGTATTACAGAATATTGTGTATGTATGATACAGATGTATAAATACAAAATGATGCCAAAGGAAGAACAATATGTAACAGTTGTTAAAAGTATTTTGTAAATGTGATATTTAGCATGTTTAATTTCAAGAGTTTACAAGTGGCCATTTTTAGGGTTTACATTTGTATAAATGTGATCAAAATTTGTAATCAGTGCAAAATTTATTATTAGTTTTGAATTTTTTACGGAAAAGATAGAGGGTTTTATATACAGAACTGGGGAGTCAGGCTATGTAGCTTTAGCTATGTGCACAGGTTTCTTGACTGGTTAATTTGTCTATGATTTAATTACTGAAATGTTAAATCCACTTTCTACAATTGGACCATTTTTAATTGCATTTGCATGCTTTTGAAACAGCATATGTAATTTATTATGCATTAAATCTGAGGACCATTTTATTTTGTAGTTGTGTGGATGCATCACAGTGTGTGTCTTTTAAAGATATTGAATATACCAATTACTGAACATACTAGTAGTTATTTTTTCATAGTTGCTTTATTAGTTAAGCATATTTAATTGTGTTTGATTAGAAAAATAGTTCCACTTTGTGTTTGTGATACAGTATTCTAATTTTGAAAAGTTGCATATATGTTATCATTAATATATTTATAGTGTGTGTTAAACCCATGGGGGTTATACAGTGCTTGGGGTAATGGGAGGCATTAAGGTTCAATCCAAGGAAGGGAAGCATTAGGCTAATTCCTTAGATCAAGATCCCCTCATTGGCATCAAGGAACCTCTCATGAGGGGATACATGTTATTAAATATGAATTATATATTATGTGCATATATAGAGTGTATGTATGTGTGTCATGTTTTAGGCAGACCTTGCAATCTTGGCTTATAAAATAACAATTGTTTTGAAAAAGTATTGTAAATTAATTGTTGCAATAACTGAAAATGAGTGAATATAAAATAATGAATACATTATGTATTTTTTATTAGTTTTAACCTTAACCCCTTGAGGATCAGTACTGTAGTTCTACAGTTTTCAACTCTGGGTGAGTGCCGTAGAATTACGCCATGAGCTTAGCTCACTCAGACAAGCTGTGAGGAGTAAATTTGGGCCTAGATAGAATGGGTCTATGTGGTAAGTGTGCACCATATAAAAAAAAATCTTGCAGCACACACTGAATAATGAGGAAAAACTGCGACCATATTTTTGGTTTAAAACAGTGTATTTTTGTAAGGTTTTTATGGTTATGTTCACAGTTTCTTGGTCTCATTTGATAAAGTGGAAGATATGTTTACAGAAATAGAGATGATTTTGATTGGATTGAGGACTGAAAATAGTCCGAAATTGTGCTCAAAGCAGCAGAAATATTTGATTTTTGCCAATGTTCCAGAATAAACAAATCATGTAACTCGTCCAATACGCATCCACTGGTTGGTCTAATGTGTTCATGAATGCACTGATGTTATTTATACAATTATCACAGTCATGCATAACAGTAAATCTTGTATTTTTTTGTGAATAAAAATTCAAAATGGAATGTAAAGCCTGGGAATGTAACTAATGAACAAAGGAAATGTTATTTTAGTGCCAGGAATGCCTGCATTGCTTATTCTGGACCCTATTTTGAAACTTGCGTATTTTGAAATTTGTGTGAAATTGGCCAAATTACCTATTTCTGATCACTTTATTGGGTAGTTGAAATAGTTGATTGGGTAGTTTCTTGTGCTCAGTTGATAAAGTGGAAGGCATACTATCAAAATAGATAAGAATTTGGTTGACTTGAACAATGTAATTGGCCTAAAATAGGATTCAAAGTGGTCAGAATTGTCAATGTGTAAATATCCCTGACACAGCAAAATTTGTGATAGCATAATTTCAGTCAATTTTCCACCAAATTTCGTACTTTTTGTTTTATTAACTGCTGTATAGCCCTTGTGGCTTAGCGCTTCGTTTTGATTATAATAATGTTTTATTAACTTCAGAAAAAGATTGTGTACCATTTCATAAGAAAAAATAACTTTTTTTTGTGAATTCTTGGACCCTGTGTACATGTTTCAGATCAGGGGTCTGGGCTTTGAAAGGGTTAATCGGTGCATGGCATACAGCACTTGTACACGGGACCAGTATGTATAGTTTTTGTGTATGCAAATATGCTGCCTGCTGCCATTTTATACCAGGGCTCAACTGTTTGACTTTCCTACCACCACACTCTTGATGCCTGGGAAAGAATTTGAGACCAGGCAGGTGCACATTGTGCATCACAGGTAATAATGACAAAGTAGCTTATGGAAACCACCACAACCATGACCTGTCATGCCATCACTAGCTTCCCTGCCAGCAGACAGGGTGTGGACCTGGCACAAAGATGCCTTATTTGTTCCAAATTTATTATAATTTCATGATAGTGAAATTCTGCTAGAAGGTTTGTTACATAGTTTTAACCAAATAGTCATACAATTTGACAATCACAATACCATAAGATTTCCTTATAGTACATATTTCTAGAAGGCAAGAAACATTTATTTGTACCAATTTAGAGTGAATATTCCAATTCTGCATTGTAAAAAAAGTAGTGGACACAGTGTTAGCCATCAAAAAATAAAAATCATAATTTGGCATAAATTTGAAAATATTTTTTTTATTAACATATCGGCCATTCCCACCAAGGCAGGGTGACCTTAAAAAGAAGAAACACTTTAATCATCACTGACTTCACCACTGTCTTGCCAGAGGCATGCCTACACTACAGTTCAAAAGCTGCAACATATCTCCGCCCCCTCCTTCAGAGCGTAGGCACTGTGCTTTCCACCTCCAGACAAGTGATCACTTGTCGCCAACTTCATCACGGCTATAAAAGGTTTTCCTTTACTTTTAGGTTTTTTGTAGGTCTGTGTAGAAAAATAGGCCCTTTCAATCTAAGAATAAATAATTTTGCCACTCGCATTTGGAATTTTTATATCAGGGCATCCACTATTGAATGATCACATAATTATAATTTTATGCTGATCAAAGATAGGTTGGGTAAAATTTAAGGAAGCTAAAAGTATATTTCATTAATTTTAGGAAAAGCTGGTTAGATTGCAGAGTTTTGGTGTTAAATTAAAAATATTACCATGATAGTTCACTGAAGATATATCTATCAATGCACAAGGGGTTAGTGTAGTATTTTATTTGTGAATATGTATTTAAACTTATTCGGTTCTTACTGGCATGTTTGAAAAAAAATAATCTAATGTTTTTCCTTTGCCCATATACAGTACGTATTCTCAAATTCTTGATGCATCCATTAAAAACTTGTAAACAAAAGAAAATGTATGCAATTAACCCTTTGACTGTTGCAGGCCCCTTTCTGAAACTGTCATTCTATGTTGCAAAATATTTGAAAAAAAAAAGATTTTTTTCTTATGAAAATGTTAAGATTATTTTGCTGAGTGTTTTAGTCCAAAAAAAAATTTTTTTGCCATCAGTACTTACCGAGATATAGAGCTGTGAAATTTGCAGAAAATGACCCGTGTATGGCAGCAGCGGCGACTGCCACTCACCCGGTAAACTTTAGTTTATTTCTATTTGAAGTTTTTTTGTTTTTTTTCACTATTTTATTTTTTCACATAACTTATGTGGCCTATGAGACCAAAGTATGGTGCAATGTACATATATACACTCATTGTATACAACATACTAAGCACACAAACATAATTATCAATATATTGTTTACAAAACTTGTTTACAAAAACAAACAATACAAAAAATTGTTTATTACTATTGTTCTATAATATATATACCAATGTATAGTCACGGAACATACTCCTAGAAGTTCTGCAGCTTGTGGAACTCTTTGAAATATGTTTTCATACACAATGGTGTTTTACACTCACGCATAAAACCAGCGTGTCTGCATTTTTGTGGACTTTTTTTTTATGTGCAAAGACAAAATACCTCTGTCTGAGCAGTTTTCTGCAAAGTATTAGCAGGCAGTTGTGTTATGTAGTTATCCTAGGTAAATGGTTGTGTGTCATCATTCCTTCCTTCCTACTTTCCTGATGACACAGTCTTGTGGCTCTCTCTGAGACAGAGAGCTAGACCGATAGACAGGGAGCTTGGCAGACAGACAAATAGACAGACAGAAATGTTTGTGTACCAGCAAAAACAAAGGGAGGGCGATGGTCATCTACATCTACGATATTTTTTCATTCCAGAAGTATGTTCAGGTGCCAGTACTGACCGAATTTGTTCCCATAAGGAATATTGTGAAGTAGATTAGTCCATTTCAGACCCCCAAACATACATGTACAAACGCACTTACATAAATACACTTACATAATTGGTCGCATTGGGAGGTGATCGTGAAGCGGGGGTCCACTGTAATCTTTCCTTATCAGCCTCTTCAAGGGGGCTCCTTGTTGTGGTGAAGAGGCTCTTGGTCTGAGGAATCAGACCTGTCGGTCTCCTTCCTCAGACCGAACCTAATTACCCCCCAATCCCCCCCTCCCTATCCCATCCTCCCCTTTTTCCTTTCCTCCTCCTCCTCCCCACCCTTCCCTTTTACCCTTCCTCTTTTTGGCCTTTGGGATTTCTCCCACAGGCGCACTAGTTCCTAGGTAGGGGAAAGGATACCGGGGTCCATCCCATTCTGTTGAGGTTCTTGGTGGTGGCGTAGTTTGCCGTGGAATCTGGATCGCCTGGGAATGTCCCAATCCCTCTTCGGTATCCCAGAGTAGCTTTGGGTGTCTTTCGGGCGACGGGTATATCTCTGGAAGCCACCTTTCGGATTCCGGGGGTGGTGGCCGAAGGAGGTATGCTTTGTGGCGGATATCCGGCCGCCCTCTCTTTTGTCCACCGAGGTAGCTCGGCAGATGTGAGGTTGCTATCCCGGATTGCTGGTTTATTGGCATGAAGGGTAGGGTATGGCACAGGTTCCATGCTGCATCTGCACTACTAGTGGTGCTGAGGTCCTCTTGGGCGCGGAGGGAGATTTCCAGCCCTTTCATTCCTCCTGGGAACTATTCCTCCTCGCTCCCCCCTTTTTTTATTCTCTTTTTTATTTTTATTTTATTTTCTTCTTTTTTTTTTCTTAAAAACAAAAAGCAAAGGAGTAACCTAGCCATGGAGAACCCAATCCATGAACCCACTACCCCGGGTCCCTTCTTGATACCGCACCCCATTCTGACCCTGCCTTGTTTTTAGACCACTCTTCGGATACTTCTGATGCCCCTGTACCTCTTGCTGGTGCTGTTTCCTCACCCGCTTCAGGTACCGGGGCTTCGACTGACTCCTTCGATTTGTTTGACCTCCGCTCTCCTTTGACTATGCTTCCGGCCTCTCCCTCTACGGTACGGCAATTTTTGAATCGCCAGCCCATTTCACGCCGGACCAACTCCGGTCCTACTCCTAAACGCCAACGTGAATCTCCTGATGATGCTCCTTCATTACCTTCCCATTCTACTCGGAAAAGACCGACACGTCATGCACTCCCTCTCCACACTCAGTTTCGGACAACACAATGGACTATATTCTTTACTTTAAGACCGACTTCTTCTTCTGTCTATCTTTCTGACCATAGTATTGGCAAAGCGCTCCTCCGTCATGTTGGTAGAGATATTTCATTTCATGCTCTCGAGCGGTACGCGCATCGTCACTGTCCAGAATGCTACCCAAGCTCATGATCTTTCTCTCCTTTCGAATATCGATACTACTCCTATCACTATTGAAAAACATCTTTCTCTCAATTCTTGTAGTGGTACTGTTATTCTGCCCCATACCATAGTCCAACAGAATTTCCAGTCATGTGGCAATGACATTTTTGAACAGCTGGAACTCCAGGATCTCCCAATCCTCAAAGTAGACACTTATGTCCTTCCTGCCCGTGGGCGGAGACGTTACCCTTGCAATGTGGCTCGTTTAACTTTTGACAGCCGAGAACTCCCATCCTCTGTATATGTCGCGGGACATTGGTTACAAGTTCGAAAGGTGATACCTACACCACAACAGTGTAGAAATTGTTGGCGTTTTGGTCACCCAGCGAAATATTGCAGATCTATAGCTGAATGCCCAGTCTGTGGTGCCGACGACCATTCTAATACATCTTGCAGTCAACCTCCATCTTGCCTTAATTGTAATGAAGCTCACCTTTCGTACTCCCGCCGTTGCGAAGTCTACTTAAATGAACATGAAATCCGTTGCCTCAAAGAGGCAGAAGGTCTCCCTTATGCTATGGCAGTTACTCATCTCCGCCTCCAAGGGAGACTACCCCGTGTTTCTTATTCTCGTGTTTCAAAACATCCCCCCACTTCTGGGGTCCCATCTTCTGCAGCCTCCTCTGTTGTTACCCCTCCCATGGCCACTCTGGCATCAAATTCTTTTGCTGTCCTTGGCTCTGACGTCCCGACTACAACTCAGTCTGTTCTCACATCTTCGCGTCCTTCCTCACAAGACCTCGTATGACACCTAATACCAATCGCCCCTCTACTTCTCAGAAGTCCAAAAAATCCACATTGCTCAAATCTTCTTTGCCCCTTCCTTCCCTTCTTCCACCTCCACACTTTACCTTTCCAGTCTCTATGCCTAGTTCTTCCCCTCTCTCTGGCTCTATTACAAGTGTGGAGATTCACCCTCCTTGTACTATGCCTTCCACCCCCGTCCCCTCCCAAGTTTCTCCCTCTTCTGCCACCTCCCTGGTTTCTGCCTCTTCTGTCCCCCCCCCCCACACTTCATCTCCAGTCCCTTACACTCTTTCGTCCCCCTCTACTTTGGTACAGTCCATTACTGTCCCAATCTTTACTCACCTATCTCCAATATGGTCTCCCATACATCTTTGAATTCAGAAACACTTGAAGCCATTTCAGAATATATTGCAGAGACTAAACCTTCAATGGACACTGATTCACTTCCTGTTCCTTCTCTTCCCTCTCCCCCATCTTCACAACCCCATTCTTCGCAATGCTCTGTTCCTTCGCTGCTTGAACGTCTTCCAATGCCACCACACGTTGACTTTTCTAACCCCTCTAGTCCGTAGGTGCCTTTCTCTACGGCTTCCTGGTATTTTCTTCATCGCCAATCATGGCCTATTTACAGTGGAATATCTGCGGCCTCAGGGGTAAATAACAAAAAGGCACAATACCGTGACTGGAACTATACACAAATAACCCGCACATAAAAGAGAGAAGCTTACGACGACGTTTCAGTCTGAATTGGATCATTGTCAATGGTCCAAGTCGGACCGAAACGTCGTCGTAAGCTTCTCTCTTTTATGTGCGGGTTATTTGTGTATGCCTCAGGGGTAATCGGGGTGAGCTTCAGGTGTTGCTTTCCAGGTTTTCCCCTGTTGGTGCTTGCTTACAAGAACCAAAATTACACTCAGCTGTTTTCCAACCTATCTCAGGCTATAATTTATTGTATTCTTCGAATCCTTTCTCAGATGGGACCTTTAATGAAAGTGCCCTTCTTCTATGCAGTGATATTCCGTACTGTTAACTATTTGTCCATACCTCACTGCATTACACTGCAGCCCGTATCCACTTGAATAAGTGGTTTACAATATGTTCTTTATATCTCTCTCCTTCTCGAGCATTTTCTATCCCAGACTTTGCCTTTCTTGTTTCATCCTTACTACCACCACTTCTGTTACTTGGTGATTTTAACGCCCACCATTTCCTCTGGGGGGGGGGGTCTCATTGTGACTCACGTGGCATCCAGTTGGAGGCTTTTCTCACCTCTCACCCCCTCCATGTTTTAAATACGGGTACTCCTACCCATTTTGATCCTTGTACTCATACTCTCTCTTGCATCGATCTATCAGGCTGCTCTTCCTCCACTGCACTAGACTTCACCTGGTCTGTTCTACCGGACTTACATGACAGTGATCATTTTCCAATCATTCTTACTTCTCCTTCATATTCACCAGCTTTCTGTAGCCCTCGCTGGCAATTTGATCGGGCAAATTGGGACCTTTACTCGCAGCTCACTGCTTTTAGTGAGGTTCCTTCTTCATCCTCCATTGATGAGCTCCTACACCTCTTCTCGACGTCAGTTTATACCGCAGCTTCTCATTCTATACCCCCAACCTCAGGCAAGCATTCTCAGAAGTGCGTGCCTTGGTGGTCTCCTGCTTGTGCTCGTGCAGTACGTTTGAAACACACTGCATGGGGCAGGTACCGATACAATAGAACCAATGAGAGACTTCTTGATTTTAAGCAGAAGCGTGCGATCTCTCACCGTGTCATCAGTGATGCTAAACGCACTTGCTGGCGAGACTGTGTTTCCACCATCACCTCTGCTTCCTCTATGAGTGCAGTCTGGAAAAAAGTGAGGAAATTGAGTGGTAAATACTCTCCTGACCCGGCTCCTGTTCTACGGGTCGCCGGTATTGATGTAGCAAACCCTCTTGACGTTGCCATTGAAATTGGCACTCATCTGGTCCGTATTTCCCGGGGGCTCCATCTATGCCCCTCATTTCTTTCCTCAAAGTCTGCCAGAGAGTTAGTACCCTTGGACTTTTCTTCTCTCAGAGAAGAACAGTATAATGTGCCTTTTACACTTCAGGAACTGGAGGCAACACTCTCAGCTTGCCGATCATCGGCAGCTGGGCCTGACATTCGGATGTTACAACATTTACAGCAGTCACCCCTTGTAGTCCTCTTACACCTCTTCAGTCTTATTTGGTCACAAGGAGTTCTTCCCCAGCTGTGGAAATCTGCCATTGTTCTCCCTTTCTGCAAGCTGGGTACTACAAAACATGATGCCTCCCACTATCGTCCCATTGCTCTTACTAGTGCAGTTTGCAAAGTGATGGAACGTCTGGTAAATCGACGTTTAATGTGGTATTTAGAGACTCACAACAGTCTCTCCACTACTCAACGTGGCTTTCGTAAGGGCCGATCTACCATAGACCCCTTACTACACTTGGATATGTATGTTTGTAATGCCTTTGCAAATAACCACGCAGTTATTGCCATATTTTTTGACCTTGAGAAGGCATATGACACAACTTGGAGGTATAGTATTTTGGCCCAAGCCCACCCCTTAGGCCTCCGAGGCAATCTACCATCCTTCCTTAAGAACTTTTTAACTGACAGGCATTTCCGTGTTTGAGTCAATAATGTGCTCTCCCCGGACTTTGTCCAAGCTGAAGGTGTCCCTCAGGGATGTGTTCTGAGCACAACACTTTTTCTCCTTGCTATAAATGATTTGGCCTCTGTTCTTCCATCCAATATTTGGTCATCACTCTATGTAGATGACTTCGCTATTGCTTGTGCAGGCGCTGACTGTCACCTCATTACAGTTTCTCTCCAGCATGCGGTCGACCGTGTTTTCAATTGGGCCACCATGCATGGGTTTAAATTTTCCAGTACCAAAACTCACCAAATTACTCTCACTAGACGCTCTGTCATCTCCGATCATCCTTTGTACCTCTATGGCTCCCGTATCCCTGAACATGATACGGTCAGGTTTCTAGGCCTTCTCTTTGACCGTAGGTTATCCTGGAAACCTCACATTACCTCTCTGAAGGCAACTTGTCACAGCCGGCTGAACCTTCTTAAAACCCTTGCTCGTCTTTCATGGGGAGCTGATCGTCGAACTCTCCTTCACCTACATTCAGCCCTCATTTTATCGAAACTCGATTATAGTGACCAGATCTATTCAGCGGCCTCTCCTGCTACTCTCTTTAGCCTTAACCCCATTCATCACCAAGGATTACGTTTATGCCTTGGTGCTTTTCGCTCTTCCCCTGTTGAAAGCCTCTATGCAGAAGCGAATGTTCCATCCTTGTCTGATCGTCATGATGCCCATTGCCTTCGCTACTATGTATGCTCTCACGATCTCCGCAATCCTTCCATTTACAGAATGGTCACTGATATTAGTAGACATTCTTTATTTGTTCGCCGCCCCTGTTTGCTGCGTCCCTTCTCTCTTT
This sequence comes from Cherax quadricarinatus, assembly GCF_038502225.1. Taxonomy (NCBI): domain Eukaryota; kingdom Metazoa; phylum Arthropoda; class Malacostraca; order Decapoda; family Parastacidae; genus Cherax; species Cherax quadricarinatus. The sequence goes on from NC_091315.1 coordinate 23,184,803, forward strand.
GCCTACATTCACTCTTGTCTTCCCTTCAGTTACCACCTTTATATGTTCATGTAGCATCTCACTTTTCCCTACCCCCCTGGGAAGTTCCAGCTGGGCGGGTCTGTTCTTTCTCACTACCTTGCTCGAAAGCCCAACTGCCTACGGTGGCTTCCCGCTCTCTTTTTCTTGACCACTTCCACTCTCATTCTCATGCCATTGCAGTGTACACAGATGGCTTTAAGTCTTCTGGTGGCATCGGATTCACAACAGTGTTTCCGGACAGCGTCGTGCAAGGGCATTTACTATCTTCGGCTAGCATTTTTACTGCTGAATTGTATGCCATTCTTGCAGCACTTATTCGTATCGCATCTATGCCTGTGTCATCATTTGTGGTTGTCTCAGACTCCCTTAGTGCTCTACAGGCTATATGGAAATTTGATACACCTCACCCCCTAGTTCTCCATATCCAACTTTGGCTACGCCGCATCTCTACCAAGCATAAAGATATTGTTTTTTGTTGGGTCCCTGGTCATGTTGACATACAGGGCAATGAACAGAGAGACACTGCTGTGCGGTCAGCAGTACATGACCTACCAATTTCATATAGAGGTGTTCCATTTCCAGACTATTTTGCTGTAATAGCTACCCACCTTCACACCCGTTGGTCAACTCTACATGGTAACAAACTTCATTCTACTAAACCGAGCATAGGTTACTGGCCGTCTTCTTGTCATCAGTGCCGAGGTTGGGAGACTACTCTCTCCCGCCTTCGCATTGGCCACACTCGTCTTTCTCATGGGTATCTCGTGGAGAGGCACCCTGTTCCTCTCTGTGAGAAGTGTCTAGTTCCAGTATCAATTAGCCACTTTCTGTTAGACTGCCCTCTCTATCAACGAGCACGCAGAATTTACCTCCAACGTCGTCTCCGCTCTACTACTCTCTCTTTACCTTCCCTTCTTGCTGATGGACCCTCCTTTAATCCTGACTCTGTCATTGACTTCTTGACAACGACTGATTTACTCCACAAACTCTGATGATGATACCTTTCGCACTCCCCTCAGCCCTTTCCAGTTCAGTCTCTTGCTGCCCTTTACCCTTTCATCATCCACTGCCCCGCTGTTCTCCGTAACCTATTACTCATCCATCTCCCTTTTACCACCTGATACCCTCGTTTCCTTCCTGCCTTGCAGTGCTGTATAGCCCTTGTGGTTTAGCGCTTCTTTTGATTATAATAATAATAATAATAATAATAATAATAATAATAATTCCAATATTGAGAGCCTGTATACAGAGGCAGATGTCATTTACAGGATCATGAAATGCCCATTATCTCCGTTATTATGTCTGCTTCTATGAGGCTTTTACATACAGAACAATCACAGACATAAGACTAACTCATTTAATAGATTCCCTTGTTTATTATGTTCCTTTAATATTACTATTCGACTCTAATGACGTCTCATAATTCGCCCTTTCACATTTATGTTCTCTCCATATCATACTTTTTCCCTCCCACTCTTCAAACCATTGAATGAGATATGTTGGCTAATGAAGGTCATGAGTGTTTCGTTGGTCATGTGGTCAGTAAGGTACGCCTCGGGATTTGTCTGAAGTGTGAAAAAAAAGAAAATTGTCCAGTTAAGTTTTAGAAAGACTTCTTGCAGGGGATAGGTTTTCCAGGTGGTGTGTTTCTCAAGAGTGTGAATGAGGTGTAACTTCAGCGTCGTCGTTCTATGCCATCTTTATGTAGTTGGCTTTGAACCATTTTTTTGTTGGCATGAGGGCTACCTAGAGTTTACCTGGAGAGAGTTCCGGGGGTCAACGTCCCAGCGGCCCGGTCTGTAACCAGGCCTCATGGTGGATCAAAACCTGATCAACCACGCTGTTACTGCTGGCTGCACGCAATCCAACTAACGAGCCCGGCTGGTCAGGTACTATGCGTGAATTGTTGATGTGTCTCAGTTTAGAGCTTTCTTTGATTATAATAATAATGTTGATGTGTCTTGGGAGAACTCCACTCCATGGTTAAGTCAATGTGGAGATGAGAGGTACTAGAGGGAACAGGCAGAACTCTTTACTGGATTTGGGCAACATGTGACTGCTCAAAAACAGGGTCAGAAGGAGGTATCACAATCACTGGGGGTCTAGGTGAATAAGGTAATATCTTGTTCATCATAAAATAAAAAAAATAGGGGGAGAGGCAGTTCCAAGAATAAGCAAAAAGAAACCACGCTACTCTACCTGATGTATATTATTTGCATGACACCTCCAGGCTTGACTGAACAAGGCTTAGCAAAGCCACCTATTTAGGCAAGAGCATGAACTCAGAAATTATCTTTTGGGTTAATGGTGGCGGGTAAACTAGTGCCAAGAATCATACATCTTTACTACCACTCCTGGATTCGTGGTCAATCTTTAGTAGTATGTCAACCTTCAAAGGTCCTCACAGATGGATGCTTTGTCTGATCGGAGTATCCTCTCAGGGGAGGTGCCTTGATGCTAGTGAGGGGTTCTTGATCTAAGGTTCGAACTGGACCTGTCCTCCCATTCCCTGGATTAAATCCGATTGCCTCTTCAAGGTACTGTATGACCCCTATGAGTTTAGTGTATCTCACTGATTAAAAAGTAAATGATCAGAGGGTCCCCGTGACATACCCTGAGATGATATAATATCCATCGGATTAGTGACACAAGTAGCACAGCACTCTCAAGGGCAGTTATGTTAGAACAGGGCTGTTAGCTTTTCCTTTTCATTCTGTCTAGGAACTAGAGTTCACAAAAGGGAAAATATTCCCTGTACTGAAGTCAAAGGAAAGGAAAGTGTTGGGTATTTGGATTCAATCCGAGGAAGGGGAGAAGAGATCCAATGTCAGGGATCAAGTCTCTCTCTACTGCAGCAAGGGACCATGCTTGAAGTGGCAAAAGTAACCTAAGTTTGCTAAAATTTATGTAATATAAAAGACCTTAATTTTTGTTATCTTTTTAAGTATTTGCATAACTACATTTCACTATTTCTCCTTGGGGGACCGAGTCTTCAGGTGACGCCCACAATTTATCCAACTGTATCTCTCAGTGTATATAAGCTGAGAGTACTTTAAACCCTAATTTGGGGAGCGAAGTATCCTTAACTGATGATGCACAATGACATGTAGCCTTAATGACCCTCGTGTAGTTAATTAGCTTTCAATACGAGGATAGTTTTCACCTAATGTTACAACACTGCCCAAAAAATAAAAATAAAAATGTAACCTAAAAGTGATGTAAATATGATCAAAATGTTAACGTTCCTTTCAAAAGAAACGAGAATACGAAATAATCTAGTTAGATACGAGTAAGAGGAGGAAGGCTCCAATTCCATAAAGCAGATGTTCATCAACATTATGGTACCCTCTCTTGCAGGAAGTATTCCATGTAGAATATATGACAAATTATGTATAGGTAAAAACCGGTAAAAGTAAGTCACGCAAGTACAGCGTTACTTTTGATTAAGGAAAAAAAATGCAGTTTTCCAAAACAAACAAACAAACAAAAAAAAAAGATTATCTTACTGACTGGATTAAAGCATACGTTCTGGTAAATAATAGAGTACAATTGAATGGACCCTTACTGAATCTTGCTTATTTCTCAGACTTATGAAAGAAATGTAAATATTTCTTATGGGCACTTTAAATGTAACCAACCAGTCACAGTCCTCACATATTTTATGGATGAAAGTGTTCTTGACGGTAGTCAAGAGATTACATGCAGTCATAATGACTTCCTGTAGCCGATAGGCTTTAAACCGTACTTCTCATATGCTTCATCGATACATCACATTAACTGTCCATCACGACTGATTGTGCATGAATTATGTATATACCAGATTTTGTAAAGACAAAAAAAAATACAAAATTTTTGTTTAAACAGGAATAAAAATGTATTTAAAGCGGTCGCATAGCGCAATGAAAAACAGGAAAAATTTGCTGACTAATAAGCTAAAGCCTTTCATAAAGATTTAATGGAAAGACACCTAACTTATTAATAGCATTTTTAAACGTGAATTTATTCCTAAAACCAATGTTAATATTGCGAAATTAAATCAACACTGACACTTTTAATAAGAAAAAAAAATTCTTTACCTTGCTAAAGGACTTGCGAGTAATGATACTGGACTATTAAGATTTAGAATCATTAATGAATATTTAATCAGTCTCATTATAAATACAATAAGAGTAAAATACAAATTGTTTACCAAAAAAATAATTCCGAAAGACTGATAGTTCAATATTTTCATAAACAAAATAATAAAGTCGTAATAATACGCTACGATGTAAAATCTCTAATATCAAATATGAATTGCTCAGATATGGTAAACATGAGGAAATTAAATCTTCATCAGAGTACAAAATAAATTCTGGCCACAAAATAGAGCGAAACACCAACGTCAAAGACCTGGGAGTGATCATGTCGGAGGATCTCACCTTCAAGGACCATAACATTGTATCAATCGCATCTGCTAGAAAAATGACAGGATGGATAATGAGAACCTTCAAAACTAGGGATGCCAAGCCCATGATGACACTCTTCAGGTCACTTGTTCTATCTAGGCTGGAATATTGCTGCACACTAACAGCACCTTTCAAGGCAGGTGAAATTGCCGACCTAGAAAATGTACAGAGAACTTTCACGGCGCGCATAACGGAGATAAAACACCTCAATTACTGGGAGCGCTTGAGGTTCCTAAACCTGTATTCCCTGGAACGCAGGAGGGAGAGATACATGATTATATATACCTGGAAAATCCTAGAGGGACTAGTACCGAACTTGCACACGAAAATCACTCACTACGAAAGCAAAAGACTTGGCAGACGATGCACCATCCCCCCAATGAAAAGCAGGGGTGTCACTAGCACGTTAAGAGACCATACAATAAGTGTCAGGGGCCCGAGACTGTTCAACTGCCTCCCAGCACACATAAGGGGGATTACCAACAGACCCCTGGCAGTCTTCAAGCTAGCACTGGACAAGCACCTAAAGTCAGTTCCTGATCAGCCGGGCTGTGGCTCGTACGTTGGTTTGCGTGCACCCAGCAGCAACAGCCTGGTTGATCAGGCTCTGATCCACCAGGAGGCCTGGTCACAGACCGGGCCGCGGGGGCGTTGACCCCCGGAACTCTCTCTAGGTAAACTCCAGGTAATTTTACTGATCATATTGCCCAAAAGCGATAATAAATGACCACTTTCACACTCATAATTTTGCTTATTCTATTTTACTTTGCTGAATGTCCTCATATTCGTGAGGATTATGGTGTTGCAAGAGTCGCCTGGGAGAGTTCTGACAGCTGTCATGCGTGCAAGCCTAGAAGGTAGGCAGAGGTTATTTTTATTTTCACGTGGAAATGCTAAACCTTAAGAGTCATGCAGCGCCAGGTGAATGCGAAATAATCAGGTTCAATGTTAAGATCAGGGTATCTCAATTTCCTTAAATTAAAAAAACCTTTACCGGATTGAAGCCAACCTCACCCCTCGAAGAAAGTCAAGTGGAGGTATGAGTGAACGATGTTTCGACTTTCGTTCCATGTTGCTGTGTAAAGAGGAAAATTTGGTAAAATTTTTAATTTTCTTCGAGCCTGTAGGGCGTATATAAGGAAGAAATATTTATTTTAGGAAGTTACAAGTACAGTAAAAGTTGTCGGAAGTCACTCAGAGACTTAGTGTTAAACAATCGCATAACTGCCAAGACAGTTCCAGCTAGTAAGAGAAAAGAATCCACTCAATACTCAACTAAACAGTCAGTGGCAGTGAAGAGAGCTGACAAGACAATGAAATACACTGAGAAATTGGCAGATAAACAATGAAAAAAGAATTGTACCATGAGGATTATGATAGGAATGTGGTGCGAGACTTTAATTTTTCTTCACACAAATACAGACTGTATTACTGCTGTGTATCACAGTGATCCTCACGTATAACATAGTGTTAGGAGTGGGATTACAGGATAAGCAAGATGTTTGAACGGCAAGAGTTAAAACTATAAGCAATAACAGCACCCGAAAGATTGGCATAGTTACAGCTACAACCATAGCAAGTGACTGATAACAACAGCACACTGACAACTTGGCAATAGTAAAGTAACAATAGCATATGATGCAGTACTTAAAGAATAGGAGTTGTAGTATGAGGACCACTTGCTGGGTGAGTCAATCGGGAACGAAGCCATTACACAAATTAAAGGGATAAACCGAGAATGTCCTACTATTTGGGTGTCGGGAACTTCCAGGTTAGACGGCCCCGTGGAGGACATCTAAATTTTAGTGTACTTGTTTGTTCACTGTAGAGAACCAGTCATGCCTGTAGCCAGCAGAAATTCCCAGTAAGCTGAAGCAACAGTTTCATCTTAGGCATAGGTGGCACGGTTCGAGTTTGTCAGAGGGCAACAGCTGATCACTTGAAGAGTGTGGTAGCTGATGGTCATGAATTTAAAGAAACAGCTCTGAAGTTCCCGAGAAACTTTGTTAAGGCTCTAGAGCAAGAATATGACACTTCCCATAAGGACAGTTTTCTGGATCGAATTCAGGTACAAAATCAAGAGGGGAAGGGACTGCAGTGTTGGTTCATTATCTGGAGGTCATGGTGCACGAGCATAACCCCCCACCCCGATCCTCAGTGCGTCATCGGAACCGTGACTTTTCCTGCTTCACCAGTTCATCGATGCTCTGAACTCACCGAGATGTTTCCTGGGTCGAGTCCCAGTTCCTGACCCCAGCCTCATTAGTTATTTTAATAAACAGTCCTTAATATTATTTTTATAAGTAATTTAATATAGCTACTCTAATTGGTTTTTAATACAACTATAACAATTCCAATATTACTTCTTTAACCTTTAATATTACTGCTATAACACTCTTAATATTACTACTATACCTACATGAATGTTGCTTATTCATAACAATATTTTCATAATACAGGCAAACTATTTGTGTCAAAGAAAGTGAGTTTTTCTTTAATCAGGAGGCAAACACGTGGAAATAATTAACAAAGGAGGTAATAGAGTGTAATACAGATTACAGTATTTAGTTTATTGCTCATATTTTTATCATTATATTCCTTTAAATTATTTATTAATATTTCTACTTGTATAACATATTTAAAGTCTGGAAATATATTTATATTTATCTATCTATATATGTTATATATATATATATATATATATATATATATATATATATATATATATATATATATATATATATATATATATATATATATATATATATATATATATATATATATATCGTGCCGAATCTGTAAAACTGGTCAATTAGCAAGAACTCATTTAAAATTAAGTCTTTTCTGAAATTTTCTTTTATACGTTTAAAGATATATTTTTCATTAACATCCCATATCATAAAAATCTTTGAAAGGGTCCTAAGAAGCAAGATCACCACGCATCTAGAAACCCATCAGTTACACAACCCAGGGCAACATGGGTTTAGAACAGGTCGCTCCTGTCTGTCTCAACTATTGGACCACTACGACAAGGTCCTAAATGCACTAGAAGACAAAAAGAATGCAGATGTAATATATACAGACTTTGTAAAAGCCTTCGACAAGTGTGACCATGGCGTAATAGCGCACAAAATGCGTGCTAAAGGAATAACAGGAAAAGTCGGTCGATGGATCTACAATTTCCTCACTAACAGAACACAGAGAGTAGTCGTCAACAGAGTAAAGTCCGAGGCAGCTACGGTGAAAAGCTCTGTTCCACAAGGCACAGTACTCGCTCCCATCTTGTTCCTCATCCTTATATCCGACATAGACAAGGATGTCAGCCACAGCACCGTGTCTTCCTTTGCAGATGACACCCGAATCTGCATGACAGTGTCTTCCATTGCAGACACTGCAAAGCTCCAGGCAGACATCAACCAAATCTTTCAGTGGGCTGCAGAAAACAATAAGAAGTTCAACGATGAGAAATTTCAATTACTCAGATATGGTAAACATGAGGAAATTAAATCTTCATCAGAGTACAAAACAAATTCTGGCCACAAAATAGAGCGAAACACCAACGTCAAAGACCTGGGAGTGATCATGTCGGAGGATCTCACCTTCAAGGACCATAACACTGTATCAATCGCATCTGCTAGAAAAATGACAGGATGGATAATGAGAACCTTCAAAACTAGGGAGGCCAAGCCCATGATGACACTCTTCAGGTCACTTGTTCTATCTAGGCTGGAATATTGCTGCACACTAACAGCACCTTTCAAGGCAGGTGAAATTGCCGACCTAGAAAATGTACAGAGAACTTTCACGGCGCGCATAACGGAGATAAAACACCTCAATTATTGGGAGCGCTTGAGGTTCCTAAACCTGTATTCCCTGGAACGCAGGAGGGAGAGATACATGATTATATACACCTGGAAAATCCTAGAGGGACTAGTACCGAACTTGCACACGAAAATCACCCACTACGAAAGCAAAAGACTTGGCAGACGATGCACCATCCCCCCAATGAAAAGCAGGGGTGTCACTAGCACGTTAAGAGACCATACAATAAGTGTCAGGGGCCCGAGACTGTTCAACTGCCTCCCAGCACACATAAGGGGGATTACCAACAGACCCCTGGCAGTCTTCAAGCTGGCACTGGACAAGCACCTAAAGTCAGTTCCGGATCAGCCGGGCTGTGGCTCGTATGTTGGTTTGCGTGCAGCCAGCAGCAACAGCCTGGCTGATCAGGCTCTGATCCACCAGGAGGCCTGGTCTCAGACCGGGCCGCGGGGGCGTTGACCCCCGGAACTCTCTCCAGGTAAACTCCAGGTAATGTAAAAAAAATTAATTTTGCACCAAAAGAATCTTAGAAAACTTACCTAACCTTATTATAACAAGCGCAATTTATTTTAGCCTAACCCAACTTAATATATATTAGATTTGTTTACAATAATTTAATACTAAACAAACACAATCAAATATATTTTTTTCGTTAGGTTCAGAATGATTTTGGCGAAATTATTGCATACACAAATTTTCACTTGTCCTATATGGCAAGATGAACGTTGCTATTTAAGCCAAGACCGCAAGTTCTGCCTATTCGGCACGACATATATATATATATATATATATATATATATATATATATATATATATATATATATATATATATATATATATATATATATATATATATAGATCGGCCGCCTTTCACCAAGGCAGGGTGACCCAAAAAGAAAGAAAATCCCCAAAAAGAAAATACTTTCATCATCATTCAACTCTTTCAACACACTCACACATAATCACTGTTTTTGCAGAGGTGCTCAGAACACAACAGTTTAGAAGCATATACGTATAAAGATACACAACATATCCCTCCAAACTGCTAATATCCCAAAACCCCTCCTTCAGAGTGCAGGCATTGTACTTCCCATTTCCAGGACTCAAGCCCGGCTATATAAAAATAACTGGTTTCCCTGAAACCCTTAACTAAATATTACCCTGCTCACACTCCAACAGATCGTCAGGTCCCAAATACCATTCGTCTCCATTCACTCCTATCGAACACGCTCACGCACGCCTGCTGGAAGTCCAAGCCCCTCGCCCACAAAACCTCCCTTACCCCTTCCTTCCAACCTTTTCGAGGACGACCCCTGCCCCACCTTCCTTCCCCTACACACACACACACACACACAGTACAAAGGTTTGCGACAAGGTTAGTTCCAGAGCTAAGGGGAATGTCCTATGAAGAAAAATTAAGGGAAATCGGCCTGACGACACTGGAGGACAGGAGGGTCAGGGGAGACATGATAACGACATATAAAATACTGCGTGGAATAGACAAGGTGGACAAAGACAGGATGTTCCAGGGAGGGGACACAGAAACAAGAGGCCACAATTGGAAGTTGAAGACACAAATGAGTCAGAGAGATAGTAGGAAGTATTTCTTCAGTCATAGAGTTGTAAGGCAGTGGAATAGCCTAGAAAATGACGTAGTGGAGGCAGGAACCATACACAGTTTTAAGACGAGGTTTGATAAAGCTCATGGAGCGGGGAGAGAGAGGGCCCAGTAGCAACCGGTGAAGAGGCGGGGCCAGGAGCTAAGAATCGACCCCTGCAACCACAAATAGGTGAGTACAAATAGGTGAGTACACACACACACACACACACACACACACACACACATATATATATATATATATATATATATATATATATATATATATATATATATGCTTCTGAACTGTTGTATTCTGAGCACCTCTGCAAAAGCAGTGATAATGTGTGAGTGTGGTGAAAGTGTTGAATGATGATGAAAGTATTTTCTTTCTGGGGATTTTCTTTCTTTTTTGGGTCACCCTGCCTCGGTGAGAGACGGCCGACTTGTTGAAAAAATATATATATATATATATATATATATATATATATATATATATATATATATATATATATATATAGATATATATATATATATATATATATATATATATATATATATATATATATCTATATATATATATATATATATATATATATATATATATATATATATATATATATATATATATATATATATATATATATATATATATATATTTTTTCAACAAGTCGGCCGTCTCTCACCGAGGCAGGGTGACCCAAAAAAGAAAGAAAATCCCCAGAAAGAAAATACTTTCATCATCATTCAACACTTTCACCACACTCACACATTATCACTGCTTTTGCAGAGGTGCTCAGAATACAACAGTTCAGAAGCATATATATATATATATATATATATATATATATATATATATATATATATATATATATATATATATATATATATATATATATATATATATATATATATATATATATATATATATATATATATATATATTATTTTTATTATCACACTGGCCGATTCCCACCAAGGCAGGGTAGCCCGAAAAAGAAAAACTTTCACCATCATTCACTCCATCACTGTGTTGCCAGAAGGGTGCTTTACACTACAGTTTTTAAAGTGCAACATTAACACCCCTCCTTCAGAGTGCAGGCACTGTACTTCCCATCTCCAGGACTCAAGTCCGGCCTGCCGGTTTCCCTGAACCCTTTCATAAATGTTACTTTGCTCACACTCCAACAGCACGTCAATTATTAAAAAACCATTTGTCTCCATTCACTCCTATCAAACACGCTCCCGCATGCCTGCTGGAAGTCCAAGCCCCTCGAACACAAAACCTCCTTTACCCCCTCCCTCCAACCTTTCCTAGGCCGACTCCTACCCCGCCTTCCTTCCACTACAGACTGATACACTCTTGAAGTCACTCTGTTTCGCTCCATTCTCTCTACATGTCCGAACCACCTCAACAATCCTTCCTCAGCCCTCTGGACAACAGTTTTGGTACTCCCACACCTCCTCCTAACATCCAAACTACGAATTCTCTGCATTATATTCACACCACACATTGACCTCAGACATGACATCTCCACTGCCTCCAGCCTTCTCCTCGCTGCAACATTCATCACCCATGCTTCACACCCATATAAGAGCGTTGGTAAAACTATACTCTCATACATTCCCCTCTTTGCCTCCAAGGACAAAGTTCTTTGTCTCCACAGACTCCCAAGTGCACCACTCACCCTTTTCCCCTCATCAATTCTATGATTCACCTCATCTTTCATAGACCCATCTGCTGACACGTCCACTCCCAAATATCTGAATACATTCACCTCCTCCATACTCTCTCCCTCCAATCTGATATCCAATATTTCATCACCTAATCTTTTTGTTATCCTCATAACCTTACTCTTTCCTGTATTCACTTTTAATTTTCTTCTTTTGCATACCCTACCAAATTCATCCACCAATCTCTGCAACTTCTCTTCAGAATCTCCCAAGAGCACAGTGTCATCAGCAAAGAGCAACTGTGACAACTCCCACTTTATGTGTGATTCTTTATCTTTTAACTCCACGCCTCTTTCCAAGACCCTCACATTTACTTCTCTTACAGCCCCATCTATAAATATATTAAACAACCACGGTGACATCACACATCCTTGTCTAAGGCCTACTTTTACTGGGAAATAATTTCCCTCTTTCCTACATACTCTAACTTGAGCCTCACTATCCTCGTAAAAACTCTTCACTGCTTTCAGTAACCTACCTCCTACACCATACACCTGTAACATCTGCCACATTGTCCCCCTATCCACCCTGTCATACGCCTTTTCCAAATCCATAAATGCCACAAAGATCTCTTTAGCCTTATCTAAATACTGTTCACTTATATGTTTCACTGTAAACACCTGGTCCACACACCCCCTACCTTTCCTAAAGCCTCCTTGTTCATCTGCTATCCTATTCTCCGTCTTACTCTTAATTCTTTCAGTAATAACTCTACCATACACTTTACCAGGTATACTCAACAGACTTATCCCCCTATAATTTTTGCACTCTCTTTTGTCCCCTTTGCCTTTATACAAAGGAACTATGCATGCTCTCTGCCAGTCCCTAGGTACCTTACCCTCTTCCATACATTTAATAAATAATTGCACCAACCACTCCAAAACTATATCCCCACCTGCTTTTAACATTTCTATCTTTATCCCATCAATCCCGGCTGCCTTACCCCCTTTCATTTTACCTACTGCCTCACGAACTTCCCCACACTCACAACTGGCTCTTCCTCACTCCTACAAGATGTTATTCCTCCTTGCCCTATACACGAAATCACAGCTTCCCTATCTTCATCAACATTTAACAATTCCTCAAAATATTCCCTCCATCTTCCCAATACCTCTAACTATCCATTTAATAACTCTCCTCTCCTATTTTTAACTATATATATATATATATATATATATATATAATATATATATATATATATATATATACATATATATACATACATATATATATACATATATATACATACATATATATACATACATATATATACATACATATATATACATACATATATATACATACATATATATACATACATATATATACATACATATATATACATACATATATATACATACATATATATACATACATATATATATATATATATATATATATATATATATATATATATATATATATATATATATATATATATATATATATACATATATATATATATATATATATATATATATACATATATATATATATATATACATATATACATATATATATATATATATATATATATATATATATATACATATATATATATATATATATATATATATATATATATATATATATATATATATATATATGTGGAGAAATTTTCTCCAGGAGGGGGTATCAGCCCCCTTCAGCCCCCTTCAGCCCTTTCAGCCCTGAGGGGCCACTCAGAAGGGGCGAGCGTCTTGTTTACTGCTAGAGTGAGTAATTGATCACAGATGTTATGCCACGTAGTCAAATGACCTCTGCTCCTTGCAGCGGTGTTGCAACGTGTATTTTTATAAGAGACAGTACATCTCTTACTTAGCAGGACAATTAAGGAAAATCCTGCTCCCACTTTATTACCATAGTAAAACTAGTGTACATTGTTGTCTATGATTAAGACAGCAAGAAACAAACATTCTGCTTTGCTTCATCGAGGAGGTGACAAGGATGCAAGGTACTAGGTCAGCGTTTTTTTTGTGCTGGGGGCAGAGACGGCATGGAGAGCTGTGGCGTCTGGCAGACTAACTTTGACTCTATTACGAGTGACACTGACGCTAGGATAACCAGCAAAGAACACTGATCTGTGCATTAGTGTGGACAAAGTGTCTCACAAAACACGATAAACATAGGAGAAGTGTGATCAGCTTCTCTTGTGATACATTGTGAACAATAAAGACAAATCTTGTGGAACATAGTGTACCAGTGTGCGTTTCCTAGACAATGGAAGACGTGGACATCCAAGGACACTTCAGCTTCTATCAAGTCACCGATATCTGTCGAAGGTGTTGAGAACACCATAGCTCACGTTACAAAGAGCAAGGTATGTTACGAATTTCTTGTAGATCGGGGGATTGCGCAATTCTTGAGTCACAAGGAGTTTGTAATCAACCTATAATCGGCAGTAAGGTGTGGACTTTTGAGTCCAAACAAGTAAGTATTTCGTCAGCCATCATCGAATGAAATATGCTGACATAACACCCCCTAGGGGTAATTTATACTTACAAATTGTATCTCTTGACAGCCCACTGTTGTGATGGTTTCGACAGCTTCTAGACCTCGTCTGCAGGGGCGGCTGTGTAGACGATTTGCTGTCATTTATCAGCTAAGTGTTCATTATATATAGTTATAATAAACACGGCAGGTAAGGCCAAAAATCTCAACAATATATATATATATATATATATATATATATATATATATATATATATATATATATATATATATATATATATATATACATATATATACATACATAATAAATATATATATATATACATACATAAATATATATATATATATATATATATATATATATATATATATGTATGTATATATATATATACAGAGAGTTATACTAAGTTTTAAATATACCGTGAGGTGCCACCGGTGGCCTGGTGGCTAAAGCTCTCGCTTCACACACGGAGGGCCCGGGTTCGATTCCCGGCGGGTGGAAATATTTCGGCACGTTTCCTTACACCTGTTGTCCTGTTCACCTAGCAGCAAATAGGTACCTGGGTGTTAGTCGACTGGTGTGGGTCGCATCCTGGGGGACAAGATTGAGGACCCCAATGGAAATAAGTTAGACAGTCCTCGATGACGCACTGACTCTCTTGGGTTATCCTGGGTGGCTAACCCTCCGGGGTTAAAAATCCGAACGAAATCTTATCTTATCTTATCTCTTACTTCAAGAATTAAAATATTCTTGGCTGTCGGTAAATAGATTATATGTAACTTTAATGACTCTCATGTAGCCGACAGGCTATAAACCCAAATAATCTATCCTCTATCTGGAACCATGTTAGTCACTACTATATGGTAATTATTGGTAATTATGTGGTCATTATTTGACAAAGATTTGCGTCAGGAGGCAGGTGTCCTTTTTCCTGACGAACAAAACACCACTACCACCACCTCCGATATTTCCTTTAAATCACATTTTAGTAATACATGTAAAGTTGCTGGCTAGTGATTAGATGGTTGACACACGTGCAGTCGACGCACTCCGAACCTAAACTCTCCACGGTAATTACCAATTTTAAAACAATTAAAAATAATTTCATGTAAAAGTAAATTTGGTTCATGCAAATCTCTGCATAATGTAAATGTAACTACATTATGAGCAACACCTGCTCATCCTCCGTGTAACACTTATTTCATTTTACAAATTTGAATTTAACTCGGTGCAGAACTCACTCGAGAGCCGACTCCTAACGTCAACATGTGGCGGCGTCGGCAAGTCTCTCTCTTACTCCCCATGTTGGTTGTTGTTGCTGCTGCCAGCGGCAATACCCCGCCCAGCTCAGTGAGTATAACAAAACTTATTTTATTATGGTTGTATCCGCGAATTGGTCTTACCGTTATTGACGTTGTATTGTTTATATGCTTTCTCGCTCTTGCACAACTTGTTGGGTGCCTCTCTGATGCTCATGTTGTATCATAAGTAATGTTGTCACTGAGAAACTGGTTCACAAGATGTTTTTGTGGATGAATTTCATGTTTTTACTTGTTTTTATCTCGTTGATGACAGTTACTCTACTGTTACTCTAATAAGAAAATGAAAGTTGGTGCGCATGGAAGCCACCCCACAGTTTTCAGAAGAAAACTTCTGAAGTGGGAAGGGACTTTAATACTGGTAAAAGAAGACTCTGTTCTTTTTATTAACTCAGAGAGCTATTAAACCAGGATAACTAAATAAGAATAACCAATATTTATAACCAAAATAAAAATTAATTAATTTTAATGAAACCCTTGCTAAAATCTTTCTTGCTTCAGCTTTTGAATATATCTCAAAAAACTTGGGAATAGGTACAGGAAACCCTTCATCACTTGTTTTAGCGACTTGCACAGGGACTTGTTTTAAACAAAGATTCTCGATCAAATACTACCTGCCAGTGCTAAGTTGTTCCAGTATGTTGATAAAATTTTATGTCAGTTTCTGAGTGTTGATAAGCCCTCTATAGGAAGAGTCGCGTATATTTCATATTACACTGGCCATAGACATACAATTACCACGATACGTATTAAATTTCAAGCTCGTTATTTTTGCATTATTTAGATTACATTCGTGTTGCAGATTTTAGATTGTGGTGAATCTTGTGGGCAAGATGGTAACAACTTGTGTATACCAAGTCAACAATGTAAGATGAAGGTGTCTGTAAAGCCTGGTGAGGAGTGCCAGGCACCATGCATCTGCTGCAGGTTACGACCAGGTGAGCAGTCACCTCGTTCTCAACAGGGCCTTTGCTTGACTGCAGATTACAGCGAGGTATGGACAGGAGTGCAGAGTACCTTGTAACTGTATGCTGTGCTCAGCAGTTTTACAATACTCTATTAAATTCAGACTAACACAAGTTTTGAAACCAAAATTTGTCTGTCACTATTGTCAGTTTAATCATAACCCAGCATTCGAAAGTAATTATTTCCAAGCAAATTATTTAATTTGATAATAATCTAATTAACGAAATAAATTAATAAATTTGCATTAATAAAATTCATTAGTACATTTAACCAGTCTGCAAATTCTCTCTCAGCGTGTACACTTCACATAACTACATCGTGTTTGATGTACGAGGGTCAGTGCAAGAACACTGAAGACCCTGTGAACTTTTGACTTTTCCCAGACTGTAAATAGGAAAGAATGTGTTGTGCCAAGCCATGCAAGGTAAAGAAGTCGTGTACTACCATCAAGGGCTCCTGTGTTTAAGACAGGATGACTGTGTTAATGACACGCCAAAATAATGTTTCTGCTGCATTTAATAAGGGAAGAGGGGATAAGGTTATTTATTGTTATGGGTAAGGTTATCTTCACATTTCCTAAACATTAAAGGGACTTAAAAATGTTCGAATTAACACAGTTCATTAATATGTATAATACAAAGTCTGCAAATTCTTCCACAGCATGCACAACTCACACTACCAAGTCGTGTTCGAGGTATCAAGGAGGTCAGTGTAAAAGTAGCTGTAAACTGAACGAACGTGTGACTGCTGGTAAGTGTAAGGAAGGAAGTACCTGCCAGTGTTGTGCCGAACCGTGTAAGGCAAAGAAGCTCTGCACCAATGCCCAAGGTTTTTGTGTTCAAGACAGGAAGGACTGTGCCAGTGGCAAAATAAAGACGAAAGGCTGTAAGGGGTATGGATGCCTTTGTTGCATCCCAAAATGTAAGTTGAAAAAAATGCCATATAAGATTTAATTATATATTTTCTAAGATATGTATAGGACAGCATAGAGCAGCAAGGGGCTAGCTCCTTTAAGGTTTACTATACTAATAGCAGGAGTGTAAGAAATAAGATAGATGAGCTAAGATTAATTGCAAGTGCAGAAAACATAGATATTATTGCTATAACAAAGACCTGGTTCAATCCGAAAGATAGAGAGATGCCTTCTGAATGTCACATACAAGGATATAAATTATTCCACACTGACAAGGTCAACAGGGAGGGTGGTGGAGTAGCGATGTATGTCAATGACAGTTCAAATTGCTGTGTTAGACAAGATATAAAATTAGAAGAGTCAGCCACTGAATCTGTTTGGTTACAGCTTTCCGAGGGCCGTGAAAAAACTAATTTTGGGTGTGGTTTACAGGGCCCCAAATCTTGATAGGGAGTGCGGTAAACTTCTATGGGACGAAATTCGTAAGGCATCTACATACGAAAATGTTGTCCTAATGGGAGATTTCAACTATAGACAGACTGACTGGAGCAATTTGACAGGAAATTTAGTCAAGTGACTTTCTTGATACGATTCAGGATTGTTTTTTAAAACAGTTTGTGACAGAACCAACTAGAGGAAATAACCTGCTTGACTTGGTTCTTGCCAGCAGGGAAATGCTAATTAATAATCTTGAGGTTAATGATGAGCTTGGGGAAAGTGATCACAAATCACCCAGTTTTAATATATCATGGAATTCCCCTAATAATGGCAATCAAGTCTCTGTCCCTGACTTCCGCTTGGCTGATTTCATAGGACTGAAAAATTACTTGGGTGGGCTGAACCGGAATGACCTGACTATGGGTCAGTTAGGTAGTGATGGTTGCCGATATGACGTTTCCCAGGGCATAGTTCTAGCTGCTCAGACAACTTATGTTCCAAATAGGGAAATCAGATCAAACAAATATGATCCTAAATGGATGAACAATAGATTAAAACATCTCATTGGTCAAAAGAGAGGCATATATAGGCAAATCAAAAGAGGATAGGGACAATTAAGAAATCAATATATTGAGTTAAAGAGAGAAATAAAAAGGAGAATAAAGCAAAAAGAGATTATGAGGTTAAAGTTGCAAGGGAATCGAAGATTAACCCAAAAGGATTCTTTCAGGTATACAAAAGTAAAATCAGGGACAAGATAGGCCCACTCAAAAGTTACTCGGGTCAGCTCACGGACAGTGATAAAGAAATGTGTAGAATTTTTAACATACTTCCTCTCAGTTTTTACACAGGAAGATACTAGTGATATTCCAGAAATAATAAATTATGTGGAACAGGACGATAATAAACTATGCACGATTAGAGTCACAAGTGACATGGTCCTTAGGCAAATAGATATATTAAAACCTAACAAATCCCCAGGCCCTGATGAACTGTATGCAAGGGTTCTAAAGGAATGTAAAGAGGAGCTTAGCAAACCTTTGGCTAATCTTTTCAACATATTACTACAAGTTGATAAATTAGACACATGTGCAACTCTTGGGTATCTTTAGATACCCAAGAGTTGCACATGTGTCTAATTTATCAACATGTCGGTTCTCTGAACCATTCATCTACAAATATTACTACAAACTGGCATGGTGCCAGATAAGTGGAAAATGGCAAATGTGATACCTATTTTCAAAGCAGATGACAGGTCCTTAGCTTCGAACTATAGACCAATAAGCCTAACCTCAATAGTGGGAAAATTTATGGAATCAATAATTGCCGAGGCAATTCGTAGCCATCTTGGAAAGCATAAATTAATCAACGAATCTCAGCATGGTTTTACAAAGGGGCGTTCCTGCCTTACGAATTTATTAACGTTTTTCACTAAGGTATTTGAGGAGGTAGATCATGGTAATGAATATGATATTGTGTATATAGACTTCAGGGTCCCACATCAGAGACTATTGAGGAAACTTAAGACACATGGAATACGATAAATTTTTTCCTGGATAGAGGCATGGTTGACAAATAGGCAGCAGAGAGTTTGCATAAATGGGGAGAAATCAGAGTGGGGAAGCATCACGAGCTGTGTTCCACAGGGGTCAGTGTTGGGCCCCCTGTTGTTCACAATCTACATAATCGACATTAATGAGGGCATAAAGAGCGACAAAAGCAAGTTTGCCGATGACATCAAAATAGGCTGTCTAATTCATTCTGACGAGGACAATAGAGCACTCCAGGAAGTTTTGATTAGACTGATGCAGTGGTCGGAGAAGTGGCAGATATAGTTTAATATAGACAAATGCAAAGTTCTAAATGTTGGAGAGGAAAATAACCATGCCACATATAAACTAAATAATGTAGATCTTAATATTACGGATTGCGAAAAAGATTTAGGAGTTCTGGTTAGCAGTAATCTGAAATCAAGACAGCAGTGCATAAGTGTTCGCAATAAAGCTAACAGAATCCTTGGCTTCATATCAAGAAGCATAAATAATAGGAGTCCTCACGTTGTTCTTCAACTCTGTTTATCCTTGGTTAGGCCTCATTTAGATTATACTGCGCAGTTTTGGTCACCGTATTACAGAATGAATATAAATGCTCTGGAAAACGTACAAAGGAGGATGACAAAGTTGATCCCATGTATCAGAAATCTTCCCTGTGAGGATAGACTGAGGGCCCTGAATCTGCACTCTCTAGAAAGGTGTAGAATTAGGGAGGATATGATTGAGGTTTATAAATGGAAGACATGAATAAATAAAAGGGATGTAAATATATCATGTGGGGTTCGAACACGTGGATAGGGTAAAGAAATACTCACGTAGGCTGGAAGTACGTATATTACGGATAATGTGGGTAGCCCCCAAACAGCCGTGGCCTGCCTCCTTGCTTACTCTCGTAAGACTGACCGCCCACAGTACCCATATGCGGGGGTCTTTGAAATACTGCTGAGGTCAGCGGCAATATGAATACAGACAGTGACTCAGGCAGAGACGGTTGGTAGTGAGTCATCTACTGGTACACTGGTTACTGGTAACTGGTTACTACTACTGAGAGCTCGGCGACGCTAACGTATGTCGTCCCGACATACAACTAATACAAACTAGAGACGGCAGGTGTACGGCTTGGGCTGATTCTATACAATGTCAAAGTACACAACAATTGAACATTATAACATACATAAGTAGAACATTGGAATGGAAGCTTACGTAACTGAAACTGTAATGCAACACAAGGTATAATATAGCACAACTCATCGAATGATAGTCATTGAATGAAACTCATTGAATGAAACTCAACGAATGAAACTCTACATTAAGATTACACAATAGAAGTGATAAAAAAAAATTTGATCGATCGATCTGTATTCATGTGATCTACGGATTCTGAGGAAGAATATATACAAAGAAAGAAGTGTTTAACAGAAAGGCAGATTCGGTGCACTCAAATCTAGACTGTTAACTCTCAGAATGCGGAGAGAACATGAACACAAAAAAAAAAATTCTTGAATACTGATAAGTTGATACTGTAATTATTCATCTATACAGGTTATTTACATTTAACCCCAACTCTGCTAGGGTAAGATTGACATATGCAGAATGAGTGTCATCTCTGGGAGGATCAAACTTTGTAGCATTGGCTAACTCATGCTGTATTTGAGGCAAATCTGAATTGGAAGTTACAAATGATACTTGAGGATTTCTCAATACCTGTCGTGTACGTAGGGAATAACGACATTCAGGTTGATCGTCTGACTGAGTATCAGAGGAAGAGAGTACGGGATCTGGAGGATTGTCAGAGTCTGTCACATTAGTCTGGGTTGGAACATCATTATCATCACATACTAACTTCATATGATCTAAATGCGATTCTTTATACTGACCAGTACTAATCTCTCTAACCTTATACTTATTACCAGTGATATGTTCAACTACTCGATAAGGACCAACAAACTTTTGATCAAGCTTTGGCATTGCAGACGTTTTGTTAAAGTTAATCAGCATAACTCTCGAACCTACTTTGATTTTGGATGGCTTTGCTCGAGTGTTTGCGACTCTTGTAAATTCTGCTGTTGATTTATGAAGTGTTTCACGGATTCTTCTAAAAACACTTTGAGCTAAGCTGGTATGAGTTGCTATGAAATCATCAGGGTTGTAATTTGGTTTCGGATTAGAATATAACAACTCATAAGGCAAACGTTTATCTACACCGTATAATGCATAATGTGGAGTGTCACCTATAGAAACATTGTAAGCAGAATTTATAGCACACTGCACATCAGGTATAACTTCATCCCAAGTTTCACTGTTGGGATTGATAGTGGCTCTCAAGACATCAAGTACTTTTTTATTGGTTCTTTCCGCTAACCCATTGCTGGCAGGATGATGAG
Source organism: Cherax quadricarinatus (assembly GCF_038502225.1). Classification (NCBI taxonomy): domain Eukaryota; kingdom Metazoa; phylum Arthropoda; class Malacostraca; order Decapoda; family Parastacidae; genus Cherax; species Cherax quadricarinatus. The sequence goes on from NC_091315.1 coordinate 23,206,447, forward strand.
GAACAATGGTGGATTTAGAGATCTTGTACAAGGTGCACAAATTTTCAAGAATCTCATTACAGAATTCACCTCCATTATCTGTTACTAGGGACTTAGGGGTGGTATGCCTGCAGATAATGCGTTCTTTAAACGCTTTAGCTACTGTCTCGGCAGTCTTATCTGCAATAGGAACTAACTCACAATATCTGGTGAAATGGTCTACCATAACACACAGATGTTTGTTGCCTTGGAGGGAACATTGGAAATTAGTTAACAAATCTAGCGCAACTCTCCCACGGTTTGCTAGTGGTTGGATACACTTGGATTGGATTAGGGCCATTAGCATTACCTTTATGTTGCATGCAGACACTACATTTCTTAACATACTCAGAAATGTCAGTTGCCATACGAGGCCAAAAGTATTTCAATGTGGCTTGTTTTACTGAACGATCCATACCAGGGTGTGCAACACCTGGTACATCGTGAACTAGCTGTAAGGCTACATTCACTAGTGACTGTGGAATTACTAACTGGTACACTCTTCTGCTAGGAGTACCCAACTCGGCTGTTCGATACAATAATTCTTGGTTCATGACAAAGTCACTGATGGGTGCTGGTGGCTTCACAGTCAGAATAAGATCTTCCTGGAGCAGGAATCGAATCACCAGAACACAAGGGATCGGTTCTTTCTTACTGGAGGAATGAACAAACTCGGTGGAGTGGATGACTCCCCCGGTTGAAAAAAATTAACGCTATAACACGCAATATGAGCAAGGAAGAACGAATCTACTATCTCAAACTGCAAGAACAGGAGAAAAGAAACGAACACGGTGAACAATGCTGATATTCAATCTGAGTCGCACACAGTACCCATATAAGAACATAAGAACATAAGAAAGGAGGAACAGTGCAGCAGGCCTGTTGGCCCATACTAGGCAGGTCCTTTACAATTCATCCCACTAACAAACATTTGACCAACCCAATTTTCAATGCCACCCAAGAAACAAGCTCCGATGTGCAATTCCCTCTCAAATCCAACCCCTCCCACTCATGTACTTATCCAACCTAAATTTGAAACTACCCAAAGTCCTAGCCTCAATAACCCAACTAGGTAGACTGTTCCACTCATCAACTACCCTATTTCCAAACCAATACTTTCCTATGTCCTTTCTAAATCTAAACTTATCTAATTTAAATCCATTACTGCGGGTTCTCTCTTGGAGAGATATCCTCAAGACCTTGTTAATATCCCCTTTATTAATACCTATCTTCCACTTATACACTTCGATCAGGTCTCCCCTCATTCTTCGTCTAACAAGTGAATGTAACTTAAGAGTCTTCAATGGAAATAAATGGTATAAAATACCGACACAATGGAAATATAAACACAAATGCAGTATAATGTGATCCTTTACTGACAACGTTTCACCCACACAGTGGGCTTTTTCAAATCACACACGGATCTCCGTGTGTGACTTGAAAAAGCCCACTGTGTGGGCGAAACGTAGTCAATAAAGGATCACATTATACTGCATTTGTGTTTATATTGCAAGAGTCTTCAATCTTTCTTCATAAGGAAGATTTCTAATGCTATGTATTAATTTAGTCATCCGACGCTGAATGTTTTCTAACGAATTTATGTCCATTCTGTAATATGGAGACCAGAATTGAGCTGCATAATTTAGGTGAGGCCTTACTAATGATGTATAAAGCTGCAGTATGACCTCTGGACTTCTGTTGCTTACACTTCTTGATATAAATCCCAGTAATCTGTTTGCCTTATTACGTACGCTTAGGCATTGCTGTCTTGGTTTAAGGTTGCTGCTTACCATAACCCCCAAGTCCTTTTCGCAATCTGTATGGCTAAGTTCTACATTATTTAACTTATAAGTGCTAGGGTTATGGACACTCCCGAGCTTCAGAACCTTGCATTTATCTACATTGAACTGCATCTGCCACTTTTCTGACCAAGAGTAGAGTTTGTCTAAATCCTCCTGAAGTTCCCTAACATCTACGTTTGAATCAATTATCCTACCTATCTTCGTGTCATCGGCGAATTTGCTCATATCACTAGTAATTCCTTCATCAAGATCATTGATATATATTATAAACAACAACGGGCCCAAGACTGATCCCTGTGGAACGCCACTTGTTACTGATCCCCACTCGGATTTAACCCCATTTATGGACACTCTCTGCTTCCTCTCAGTGAGCCATGACTCGATCCACGAGAGCACCCTTCCCCCAATGCCATGAGCTGCTACTTTCTTTAACAGTCTTTGGTGCGGAACTCTATCAAATGCCTTACTAAAATCTAAGTAAATAATATCAAATTCTTTATCGTTGTCAACAGCCTCAAAAGCTTTACTGAAGAAAGTTAATAAATTAGTTAGACAAGACCGGCCACTTGTGAATCCATACTGAGTATCATTAATCAAGCTATGCTTATCTAGATGGCTTCTTATAATCTCAGCTATAATTGACTCTAGTAATTTGCCTACAATTGAGGTCAGGCTTATTGGGCGGTAATTTGACGGTAACGACTTGTCCCCTGTTTTAAAAATAGGAATTACATTAGCCATCTTCCACATATCAGACACTACACCTGTTTGAAGAGATAAATTAAAAATATTAGTTAATGGTTCACAGACTTCCATTTTGCATTCCTTAAGAACCCTTGAAAAAACCTCATCAGGATCCGGTGACTTATTTTGCTTCAGTCGGTCTATCTGCTTCACAACCATTTCACTAGTGACTGTGATGTTACATAATTTATCTTCTTCTGGTCCACTATAAAAATTAATTACCGGAATATTATTAGTGTCTTCCTGTGTAAAAACCGAGAGAAAATAATTATTTAAAATCGAGCACATTTCATTCTCTTTGTCAGTAAGATGCCCATAGTTATTTTTAAGGGGACCTATCTTATCTCTGACTTTTGTTCTATAGACCTGGAAAAAACTTTTTGGGTTAGTTTTAGAATCCCTAGCAACTTTAATTTCATGGTCCCTTTTAGCTTTTCTTATCCCCTTTTTAATGTCCCTCTTAATGTCAATATACTGATTCATAAGATGACCCTCGCCTCTTTTGATACACCTATAAATTCCTTTCTTATGCCCTAGTAGATATTTCAGCCTATTATTCATCCATTTTGGGTCATTTCTATTTGATCTAATTTCCTTATAAGGGATAAACGTTCTTTGAGCAGCATGTATTGTGTTCAGAAAACTGTCATATTGATAGCTCTCTTCATTACCCCAGTCAACAGATGATAAGTGTTCTCTAAGCCCATCGTAATCTGCTAAGCGAAAATCTGGGACTGTTACTGAGTTATCCCTACTATCATACTTCCATTCAATTCTAAATGTAATTGATTTGTGGTCGCTAGCACCCAGTTCCTCTGAAACTTCTAAATTATTAACAAGGGATTCATTGTTTGCCAGAACTAAGTCAAGCAGGTTATTTCCCCTTGTAGGTTCTGTCACAAACTGCTTCAAAAAACAATCCTGAACTACTTCTAAGAAATCGTATGATTCTAAATTCCCAGTCAAGAAATTCCAATCAATATGACTAAAGTTAAAGTCTCCTAGAATTACTACATTATCGTGCCTTGTGGCCCTAACAATTTCCTCCCATAGTAGTCTCCCTTGGTCCCTATCTAAATTTGGGGGACGGTATATCACACCTAAAATTAATTTTTCATGCCCCTCTGAAAATTCTATCCAAACAGACTCTGTATGTGTTACTTCAGACTTAATACCCGTTTTTATGCAACAGTTCAAGCGATCTCGGACATACAATGCCACCCCACCCCCCTTCCCGATACTTCTATCTACTTGGAACAATTTAAAACCCTGAATGTGACATTCTGCAGGCATGTCCCGACTTTTTGAATTAAACCACGTCTCAGTAATGGCAAATACATCTATGTTACCTGCACTAGCAACTAGTCTCAACTCGTCCATCTTATTCCTAGCACTGCGACTATTTGTGTAATAAATGTTTAATGACCCTCCTCTCTCTTTACCCTTCCTGCTCCTTTCTGTTATTCCACTAAACCTATTACTGTCCTTGTCAATTAGTGCCACTGGCTTTCCAATATCCACCTCATTTTGCCTATTACTAGTTCTCCTAGTACTCATGTTACTACCCTGCGACTTCACAGTTTTCCCGCCAAAACCCATACCACTAACTATTCCTAGTTTAAAGACCTAACAGCTCCCTCCACTGCATTGGCCAGTGCTCCCACCCCACACCTAGATAAGTGAACCCCATCCCTGGCATACATGTCATTTCTGCCATAGAAGAGGTCCCAGTTGTCAATGAATGTTACCGCATTTTCCTTACAGTATTTGTCCAGCCAGCAATTGACACCAATTGCTCTGGACAACCATTCATTTCCAACTCCTCTCCTTGGCAAAATGCCACATATGACAGGTTTCCCACCCTTCCTCCTAATTATCTCTATTGCTGACCTATACCTGCTAATCAGGTCCTCACTCCTACGTCTGCCAACATCGTTGCCTCCAGCACTGAGACAGATAATAGGATTGCTCCCATTACCTTTCATGATGTCATCCAGACGGCTAACAATATCCTTCATCCCAGCCCCTGCTGAGGTCAGCGGCAATATGAATACAGACAGTGACTCAGGCAGAGACGGTTGGTAGTGAGTCATCTACTGGTACACTGGTTACTGGTAACTGGTTACTACTACTGAGAAATAGCGTGCTGAAAATATCTAGCTTAGACAGGACTCGCAGCAATGGTTTTAAGTTGGAAAAATTAAGATTCAGGAAGGATATAGGAAAGCACTGGTTTGGTAATAAAGTTGTGGATGAGTGGAATAAACTCCCAAGTACAGTTATAGAGGTTAAAACGTTGTGTAGTTTTAAAAATAGGTTAGATAAATACATGAGAGGGTGTGGGTGGGTGTGAGTTGGACCTGATAGCTTGTGCTACTAGGTCAGTTGCCGTGTTCCTTCCTTAAGTGAATGTGACCTGACCTGACTTTGGTTTAAGCCGGTAGGAGACTTGGACCTGCCTCGCGTGGGCCAGTAGGCCTGCTGCAGTGTTCATTCTTGCTTATGTTCTTATATATTTATTCTCGAACATGAATCAAGCAATTACTAACTAAAATAAACAAAAAGAACAGACTAATAAAAAATTAATGAAAGCGCACATATTTTCAGAATTTTTAAATCCCATTTATTTTGCCCTCTAGCTATAATTTTGAAGGTCTAACTTTAATTTATGGTAATTATTTTTTGACTATTCTATTTGCTAACTCAAGTGATCTGACTAAATGAATCAGACCAGTAATAATAATAACAATAATAATAATCGTCATTTCTACATGTAAAACGTGTGCAAGCCTAGTTGTCATCAGTGACATAGTACAATATAGAAAGCCCTGGTTTCCTTAAAGATAGTGGTAGAAAAACCTCGATGTAAATGGCCCCCGTGTAACTAATTTTGGATATAACAAACAAAATATTTGGTTAAACAAAGTCCGCTGATTCTAGATTTTGTCGATTACGGGTATTGTTTCCTGTTAACAAGTCTCCCTATGTGATGAATGGTTTGAAAAACCGACAAGTTGAAGGTTGAGACACTTATGCAGCATATGGGAATCTTTATTCAGGAAACGTTTCGCCACACAGTGGCTTCATCAGTCTAATACAAAGAGGAAGGCGTAAGGAGAGGAGGAGTATGAGGTAATCAGTCCCTCAGCCTGGAGTCGATGTGTTCAGTCCATCAATCTTGTAGAATGTACAGCATAGGGCCGTAGACGTGGCTTATATACTGTAGTGAGGTGAGGTGAAGCAGGCGGAGGCGGGGTCATAGTGGTACCATCCAATAGTCGAAGTAGGTCTTCGTCCAAAGGTTGAACAAATGTCATAGTGGATGGTACCACTATGACCCCGCCTCCGCCTGCTTCACCTCACCTCACTACAGTATATAAGCCACGTCTACGGCCCTATGCTGTACATTCTACAAGATTGATGGACTGAACACATCGACTCCAGGCTGAGGGACTGATTACCTCATACTCCTCCTCTCCTTACGCCTTCCTCTTTGTATTAGACTGATGAAGCCACTGTGTGGCGAAACGTTTCCTGAATAAAGATTCCCATATGCTGCATAAGTGTCTCAACCTTCAACTTGTCGGTTTTTCAAACCATTCATCACAACTGTCAGACACTGCAGCATCATGGGATCTTGTTACAAAGAATTCTTCAACACTTGTTCAACCTTTGGACGAAGACCTACTTCGACTAGCCCTGATGAACTGTATGCAAGGGTTCTAAAGGAATGTAAAGAGGAGCTTAGCACACCTTTGGCTAATCTTTTCAACATATCACTACAAACTGGCATGGTGCCAGATAAGTGGAAAATGGCAAATGTGATACCTATTTTCAAAACAGGTGACAGGTCTTTAGCTTCGAACTATAGACCAATAAGCCTAACCTCCATAGTGGGAAAATTTATGGAATCAATAATTGTTAGGTAAGACACATATGCAACAGTTAGGTATCTTTATTATGAAACGTTTCGCCTACACAGTAGGCTTCTTCAGTCAAGTACAGAAAAGTTGATAGAAGCAGAAGATACTTGAAGACGATGTAATCAGTCCATCACCCTTAAAGTTTTGAGGTGGTCAGTCCCTCAGTCTGGAGAAGAGCATTGTTCCATAATATTGTTTCATATTATGGAACAATGCTCTTCTCCAGACTGAGGGACTGACCACCTCAAAACTTTAAGGGTGATGGACTGATTACATCGTCTTCAAGTATCTTCTGCTTCTATCAACTTTTCTGTACTTGACTGAAGAAGCCTACTGTGTAGGCGAAACGTTTCATAATAAAGATACCTAACTGTTGCATATGTGTCTTACCTAACAACCTGTCGGTATTTTATACCATGGAATCAATAATTGCCGAGGCAGTTCGTAGCCACCTTGAAAAGCATAAATTAATCAACGAATCTCAGCATGGTTTTACAAAGGGGCGTTCCTGCCTTACGAATTTATTAACTTTTTTCACTAAGGTATTTGAGGAGGTAGATCATGGTAATGAATATGATATTGTGTATATGGACTTCAGTAAGGCTTTTGACAGGGTCCCACATCAGAGACTATTGAGGAAAATTGAAGCACATGGAATAGGAGGAGAAATTTTTTCCTGGATAGAGGCATGGTTGACAAATAGGCAGCAGAGAGTTTGCATAAATGGGGAGAAATCAGAGTGGGGAAGCGTCACGAGCGGTGTTCCACAGGGGTCAGTGTTGGGCCCCCTGCTGTTCACAATCTACATAAACGACATAGATGAGGGCATAAAGAGCGACATCGGCAAGTTTGCCGATGACACCAAAATAGGCCGTCGAATTCATTCTGACGAGGACATTCGAGCACTCCAGGAAGATTTGAATAGACTGATGCAGTGGTCGGAGAAGTGGCAGATGCAGTTTAATATAGACAAATGCAAAGTTCTAAATGTTGGACAGGACAATAACCATGCCACATATAAACTAAATAATGCAGATCTTAATATTACGGATTGCGAAAAAGATTTAGGAGTTCTGGTTAGCAGTAATCTGAAACCAAGACAACAGTGCATAAGTGTTCGCAATAAAGCTAATAGAATCCTTGGCTTCATATCAAGAAGCATAAATAATAGGAGTCCTCAGGTTGTTCTTCAACTCAATACATCCTTGGTTAGGCCTCATTTAGATTATGCTGCACAGTTTTGGTCACCGTATTACAGAATGGATATAAATTCTCTGGAAAATGTACAAAGGAGGATGACAAAGTTGATCCCATGTATCAGAAACCTTCCCTATGAGGATAGACTAAGGGCCCTGAATCTGCACTCTCTAGAAAGACGTAGAATTAGGGGTGATATGATTGAGGTGTATAAATGGAAGACAGGAATAAATAAAGGGGATGTAAATAGTGTGCTGAAAATATCTAGCCTAGACAGGACTCGCAGCAATGGTTTTAAGTTGGAAAAATTCAGATTCAGAAAGGATATAGGAAAGTACTGGTTTGGTAATAGAGTTGTGGATGAGTGGAACAAACTCCCGAGTACAGTTATAGAGGCCAGAACGTTGTGTAGCTTTAAAAATAGGTTGGATAAATACATGAGTGGATGTGGGTGGGTGTGAGTTGGACCTGATAGCTTGAGCTACCAGGTCAGTTGCCGTGTTCCTCCCTTAAGTCAATGTGACCTGACCTGACTAGGTTGGGTGCATTGGCTTAAGCCTGTAGGAGACTTGGACCTGTCTCGCATGGGCCAGTAGGCCTTCTGCAGTGTTCCTTCGTTCTTATGTTCTTATGGTACCACTATGACCCCGCCTCCGCCTGCTTCACCTCACCTCACTACAGTATATAAGCCACGTCTACGGCCCTATGCTGTACATTCTACAAGATTGATGGACTGAACACATCGACTCCAGGCTGAGGGACTGATTACCTCATACTCCTCCTCTCCTTACGCTTTCCTCTTTGTATTGGACTGATGAAGCCACTGTGTGGCGAAACGTTTCCTGAATAAAGATACCCATATGCTGCATAAGTGTCTCAACCTTCAACTTGTCGGTTTTTCAAACCATTCATCACAACTGTCAGACACTGCAGCATCATGGGATCTTGTTACAAAGAATTCTTCAACACTTGTTCAACCTTTGGACGAAGACCTACTTCGACTAGTGGATGGTACCACTATGACCCCGCCTCCGCCTGCTTCACCTCACCTCACTACAGTATATAAGCCACGTCTACGGCCCTATGCTGTACATTCTACAAGACTGATGGACTGAACACATCGACTCCAGGCTGAGGGACTGATTACCTCATACTCCTCCTCTCCTTACGCCTTCCTCTTTGTATTGGACTGATGAAGCCACTGTGTGGCGAGACGTTTCCTGAATAAAGATTCCCATATGCTGCATAAGTGTCTCAATCTTCAAGTCTCCCTATACAAAGTGACATGTCCGTTTCATACGACATTTATATACAATGGATTTTCGTTTAAATGGACCTCCCTTCCTTCTAATAGCCTGGTATACCGAGGTTTCAAAATATATCAAGTGTTTACCTGGAGTTTACCTGGAGAGAGTTTCGGGGGTCAACGCCCCCGCGGCCCGGTCTGTGACCAGGCCTCCTGGTGGATCAGCGACCTGTGTGATGAATGGTTTTGAAACCCGACAAGTTGAAGAATTGAGACACTTATGCAACACATGGGAATCTTTATAGAAGAAACGTTTCGCCACAAAGTGGCTTCATCAGTCCAATACAAAGTAGAAGTGGGTAAGGAGAGTAGAAGTTTGAGGTAATCATTCCCTCAACCTGGAAACGATGTGTTCAGTCCATCACTCTTGTAGGAAGTGCAGCATAGGTTTTCAAAACCATTCATCACATGTCAGACACTGCAACATCATGGGATCTTGGTACAAAGACTTCAACGTTTGCCCAACCTTTGGACGACGACCTACTTACACTAGTGGCAGGTCCCACTGTGATCCCGCCTCATCCTGCTTCAACTAATCTCACCGCAGTATATAAGCCACCTCTCTGGCCCTGTGCTGCACTTCCTACAAGATTGATGGACTGAACACATCGTTTCCAGGTTGAGGGACTGATTACCTCAAACTTCTACTCTCCTTACCCACTTCTACTTTGTATTGGACTGATGAAGCCACTGTGTGGCGAAACGTTTCTTCAATAAAGATTCCTATGTGTTGCATAAGTGTCTCAATTCTTCAAGTGTAGACCTAAACCACGGATTTTTGGTTTACAATATTATACCGTACATGGAAAACTACCATTATAATGCTCAACTTAAACATCAAGAACTAATAACTTCACACTATTTTTCCTTTGCATGGTAAATATAATAATTTTGTGCCTAACGTTTAAAAAATCTGTTATCTGAACGGATTATTTAAAAGTGAAAAGGTGTCATGAGTACATACAGTAAATTTACTCCTCTGCATCAGTTATTGAAAATTGTTACTTAATTATAACTAAACCATTGTCTTCTAGGGGGTGGAGGGAAAAAAAAAAACCCAGACCGCTCTGTAAACATGAATATTTCTGAAGTTCTCAACTCCATTTGCCGTTCTGATCACATTCGCTACGTGAACTACTCTTCGTTACCACTTGACTTTCGCAACAGTACTCTTTTGACTATACATTACCTTTCTCTATGGATTTATCTAATATCCGAGGTATATAGTGTAATGTAGATAAATGGTTCAGAGAACCGACAAATTGATAAATTAGACACATGTGCAACACTTGTGTACCTTTACTGAAGAAACGTTTCGCCATACAGTGGTTTCATCAGTCCTGTACAAAGAAGAATGGTGAAGAGCAGGAGTTTGAGGTAATCAGTCCCTTAGCCTGGAGTTGATGTAATTGATGTGGCGTCCCGTAGCTCGATTGCCAGTGCACTTAGCTCACACACACTGAGGTCCGGGGTCGATCCCCAGCACAGGTGGAAAAAATAGGACATGTCTCCTTAAGACACCTGCTGTCCATGTTCACCTATCGGTAAAATAGGTACTTGGATGTTAGTCGACTGGTGTGGGTTGCATCCTGGGACAAAATTGACATAATTTGCCCGATATGCTCTGCATAATAAGGGCTTTCTATATAGTAGTATGTCATTAATGTCAGCTAGTACTGTATACCTTGTACATGTATTTGTACTATACGATTATTATTATCTTTTCAAGACTGATGGACTGATTACTTCGACTCCAGACTGAGGAACTAATTACCTCAAACTCCTGATCTTCACCATTCTTCTTTGTATAAGACTGATGAAGCCACTGTGTGGCGAAATTTTTCCTCAATAAAGATACACAAGTGTTGCATATGTGACTAATTTTCATGCAGTGTAATATCTGAGGACTTTGGCCTTAAGGATGAGAGGTTGAATCTAATTTGTCTCTTGCGAAAGATTTCATATTTTCTCCAATAATAGGACAACGTATATCCCTTCTTATAATTTTTATAGCTTATTAATGTATGTAATCCAAGAGTCTGCAAATTATTTCTCAGCATGTACCTCTTACACTACCACATCGTGTTTGATGTACGAGGGAGGTCACTGCAAAAGCAGCTGTGGACAGAATGAACGTGTGACTTCCGCCATTTGTAACGAGGGAAATACCTGCAAATGTTGCGCCAAGCCATGTAAATCGAAAAAGTTATGTACTCAGGTCAATGGCTTCTGTGTTCAAGACAAAAATGACTGTGGTAATGGCACACTAAACATGAGAGGCTGTCAAGGCTATGGATGCCTGTGTTGCATTCCAAAAAGTAAGTTGATCCAATACCGTACGACTCTTGCTCTCTGTGTCAATTCTCCATGTTTTTTTTATCATTCTATATATTATTTAATATTTATGTCATAAGATATTGGTAAATACTTCATTGATTATTTTATACATTTATTGGTGCATATGAAAAGTTCTGTAAATAATATTTTTAAACAGCATTTAGATTCTTTGTTTAGATAATTCTTTTAAAGATTTTCCTAAATCTGGATGAATACTGTCTTATTTTTTCTCCCATATTTTCCAAAAAATGAGGTACTTTTAAGCATAGCGTTTGTTTTCATTTAGCGCATCATTACTCAGTTTACTCTATGTCTTTTACAAATCATGTGCTATGAGCTGTCACGAGTTTTTACTGTGTTGAGTTAAAACAGAGCTTTGAACGTTTCTCTGTGTAGACTCCTGAATGTCCCACATGTGTTCATAAGCTTAAGCTGTCTTATTGGCGACAGGGAACGCTTATTACTAAGTCTTTTATGTAATCTTTCTCTCCCAGATGGTAGTCAGTCTTTGGTCTCATTTTCTCCATCTCCCTTCTTCGTAATTTTGCTTTGTCTGAAGTCTTGCTTGAGGCTTCTTTTATCCTCTTCAGTCTCTATTCTCGTAATTTTGGTATCCGCATACAAAAATATGTAATTCATTACCGTCGTCCGATTAATATGCAATATGATCATGTGTAGCCTAATACTTGTTCTTGTAGCGATTCATTAGTTACACTCTCCCAATATGGTACTTCAGCCGTTATAGTAGGTTTTTGTTTAAATACTTAAATATGGCCTTTTCTTCTCGCTCAGTTGTGACTTTACAACTGTCCAGAACTGACCTAAAAGTCGTGATAAGTTTCCTCTCCTAAGCACTAGTTATTTTTTAAATGATTTTGTGTTATTGCTATACAGACTATATTAAGGCCTCTGTAGACTGTGGATGCTATTAAAAACCCTTTATTCTGTATAAGTATAGTCAATATTTTTTTTTATCTTTCAGGGGGACTTGTAACAACTGCTAAATTATCATTGCTAACAACAGCTGTAAGAACAGTAACGATCCCACCAACACCACCAAAACAACCAACGACAACAGAAATAATAATAACGCAGATACCATCATCAACCGAAGGAGAATCAAAAGAAGAACTAACAACAGAAGAGGCAACAACAGACGCCCCGTCAACAGTCTCACTATCAACGAAAGTACTATCAACAGACGTACAATCAGAGGTACCATATACAATAGTTTCAACAGAAATACCATCAAAAGCATCATCAACCGAATTGCCTACAGCAGAAGTAATAACAGAAAAAGACTCGTCAACAGAAGTAACAATAGATATACCACAAACAGAAGATTTAACAACAGAGTATGTAACAAATGTGCCATCAGCAGTAGAACCATCAACTGAAATACAATCAATAGAAGAAATAACAGAAATATTATCAAAAGAAGTACAATCAATAGAAATGCCTTCAACAGAAGTACAGTCAACTGTAGTATTAATAACAGTAACACCAACAACAGAAGTGCAGTTAACAGCAGAAACAACAGAAGTGCAGTCAAAAGAAACAGAAGTACAGCCAACAGAAGAAACAGAAGTGAACTCAACAGAAAAAAACGAAGTGAACTCAGCAGAAGAAACAACAGAAGCGAACTCAGCAGAAAAAACAGAAGTAACGACAATAGAAGTAATCACCGAAGTACCAACAGAAGCACCCTCAATATATGTAGCAACAGCAGAAGAATGAATAACAGAATATCAACAGACGTACCAACATAAGTAGCAACAACAGAAGTGCCAATAAGAGAAGTATTAACAAAAACATCAATAAAAGAAGCAGCAACAGGATCGAAAACAAAAGTACTATCAACAAAAGTGCCACAAACGGAAGCACCATTAGCAGAAGCAACACCACTACTAATAATAACATAATAGTCACCACTGCCATCTCCATCACCAACATCATCACCACAACCAAGGGTCACCACTATCACCACCTTTGAAGATTTTTTCCAAGCTTCAGTTTGGGGAGTTTCAAGTTTCACCAACGGTGCATTTAAGGATATTTACATTAAAAATAAAGCAATAGAAAATAACTGCCATAATTAGGAGATTCTAATATTCATGGAGAAGCGCAAAATCATAGAGGTCATACGGCACCTGGGACTGTGAGGTAGTCAGGTTTGATTGAAGGATGGGAAGGGTAGGTTCATTTCCTTAAGGCACCTGACTTGCAGTCACGTACAATGTTCGTATGGCTAGACACTGTATACTAAACAATACCCGCACTATGGGTTATCAGTGTATTGTATACAACACATTTACAGACAACGTAAACACAAATAGTTCACAATACTGTTGTTCTTGCATACGTACACAGGCCCTGGGCGCCTCCCTTGAAAATAACCGCACACTTGTAAGAGATATTTAATGACTGAGAGCAAAGAAAAAAAAAGTTTAGTTTCTTATAATGTAAATGCTATTATTTTTGAAACCTGATATTATAGAATGTGAAGGCTGAGTTACTCAGCCCTGTAACAACTTCAGTCAGTATTACCAAGGCTGGCTCCTCCTCAGGAAAATTAATGAATAGAAAAAGAAATAATTCACAAAGATAAACAATTTATTATTTAGTAATGCAAAGATAAAACATTGAAACATGAAGGTGTATCCTACTTTAAAGAAAAATGAAAAATGAAATGGAAAAATGACATTCGAATTCAACGCTAATATGTACAGTTATACTGGGGTGTCTGGTTGAGGTTGACACTGTCTTGTAGAAATTGTAGCAGTTGCTGATGATGTGGGGGGAAGGTCACAGGTGTTTAGTGACAACCCAACTACTAGTTCTTCACAGAGTCTATAGCCTTGAATAGTCAGTCCAGGTGACAGGAACGCAGGCTCTTTACCACTGCAAAGATGAGGGGTAGTGTCCTGTACAATTAATCAGGTAGGTAGATCATAAAGTGACGTCCCAAGACCGGTTTCAGTCCGTCTCCTTCAACACTTCTCGTTGGTTGGCAGGTGACCCGAGCTGTCATTCCAAGCTGGAAAGAGACAGGTTACCCACTGCTTAAGAAATCATACCCCCGGCCGGGATTGAACCCGCGGTCATAGAGTCTCAAATCACTCTCCATGATAAGTGTAAGATACTTAAAAAAGGTGGTGATTATCTAAAAGTCTCATGTGGAGCTTAAAACTGAAAGGACTAATTTTATTATTGGTCAAAAGTGAAGTTTTCAACCAATATCCACTAGAATAGGAGCAGAGGCTTTTACTTACAGTTGTGCTGGGAGCTGTGAGTCGAGTGATTACTGTTTGGCCGGAGCCCCACACGTCACCTTTCGGGGTGGGGAAAAAGGAGGGGGGGGGGGGATAGCCGGAGCTAGACTGACCCTACCTTAACAAGTAGCCGGCAATCAAACTATCGTTACCATATACTCGCTCGCTACCCCTATCTGTTGAACTTTTCCCTCACATAGAAAAATACATTATACACGATTCCTTCAACATCTCATAAAATTGTACTAATATATTTATATACCATGGATGCCATTTACAGAATCTGTTTTGCATATTTTATCTTGTATTAGAAAAGCCTAGCTTCTCCCTACGAGCCCCGTCTTAGGTCTTAGACGCTCCCAAAACAGGGAGCCGAGGCCGGGTCACCATCTGGATAAAACCCAGGGCGGGAGAGTACCGGCGAATCGAGGAGAAATATATTATTTGCATAACAAAGATGTTAATTATTTATTAGAGTTTGACTTGAAATAATTAGAAATATATTTTATTCGGTACATTTCAATGTTTATAAGTTGCGTGAGCTATTACTGCACGGTATATACACTGTTGTTAATAAAGACACAAAGCAGCAACTGAAAACTTTATTAAGACAATGTTTCGCATGTATAGTAGGCTTTATAAAAGCCAATGTTGTTTGTATCCATTAGCTACACTTTATTGGTATTCCCAAAACCATCTACTGTTTTATATACACTTAATGAGGATTATTAAAGATATGCCAATGATGCTGTTATTTTAATAATTCTATCTTCTGTGATTTCAAATATGTAAGATAATCACAGAGAAATATAAAAAATATTATCTAACTGCATTAAAATCAGCGTAAGATTGGAGAGCTGTGCTTCTGTGGTGGGGCTGTATAGCCCTTGTGGCTTAGCGCTTCTTTTGATTATAATAATAATAATGTGCTTCTGTGGTAATGATGTAAGGAGAGTTGTCCATGTGGTTGTGATGCAGGTTACGAGTATGCTATGCTACGAGTATGTTACATTTTGTTCGGCGTATGTCACACTTTCATATAGGCTGCCTCCTGACCAGCGAACCAGGTGCTAATGATTTACCGATCAATAGGGCCCCCCTCTTTATATCAATACCTCGGTTCATCGGCCAATCACAGACAAGCCCGTCAGTCCCGTGAAGTAATGTGGTTCACCTGTGACATGAGGTCTGGCAGATTTGACTAGGCTGCTGGTCAATCACGTTGCTTTGTCTCGCTCCTTGCATCTTGTCGGTGTCACCATACCATTTCTCAAGGCAAGTTATATTTATGTAATGATGTAAGCAAGGAGAGTTGTACTTACGGAGTGGTGATGTAAACATGGGGAATTCCAACTCATGATATACCTAGTTGGTTGGTTAATGGAGTTCAGAGCTTATCGACTACACTAGTCATTAAGGCTACACGTAAGCTTTTCACCACTAGACAATAATTTAATACTTAAAATGGGGATTAAAGTAAACTCTCAGCATATATACGTTGAGAGAAATACACCTCTGTGTACATATATACCCTGCGGCATCAGGACATTGGAATATGTTATACAGCCGTTCCGAAATATACTTGTAGACGACGTGAAAGTAAAATTATTATTATTATAATCAAGGGGAAGCGCTAAACCCGGAGGATTATACAGCGCCTAGGGGGGGGGATGTGGAAGGCATTCAGGCTTAATTCGGAGAACTGGAGCACAGATCCAATTCCCTAAATCAAGAGTCCCTCACCAACATCAAGGAACCTTCCTTGAGGGGTGAAAGTAAAAGCGAAGAAGAAAACAATAGACAAAACATAAAGATGCAAATAATGTCATTGTTCATCATTATGCTGGACACTTAAAACTAAAATCTCTGTATACTAATTGATTAATCCGCTGTCATAGTAAAATGAAAAGTGGATAAAACATTTTTGCCAATGCCTGATCAACTACCTACCCGAAACCTTTATTACATGCTCCTAAAGCAGCCAAGCTTATCTGACTGAGGTATCTAAAAAAAAAAAAAAAAGCATATTCCAATAAGTCTGTAAAGTGAGACGGTATCAGTTTAACGATAAAGCCTCTGGTGACTAAAGTGTATGCTCGCTAAAGTCTTCTAAGAGTAACAAATACCTACACCAGAAATGAGTGAACCAAAACTTATCACAAGCCAGTAGGTGTGAAGGCAGCTGAGCGCCGAATGCGGCTGAGCGGTCTCCTTTTCCTGAGCGCTGTATGCGGCTGTACGGTCTAATTTCCTGAGCGGTCTCCTTCCGTGCCCGCGCACCCGCCCGTCCGCCTGCGCCGACCCGCGCCCGCCCTCGCGCCCGCCCTCGCCTTCTGCAGCGTCGTCCGGATCGACCCCGCTTCCCGAATTTTTTTCCGATTTTTTCAATTTTTTTTTTAATTTCATTTTCTTATGGTCTCCATCTCCTCGGATCAGGTTTTTGAGGTTCCCCCTCATACTTTCACACCCATCCCAAATTTTTTCGATTTTTTTTTGAATTTCATTTTCTTATGATCTCCATCTCCTCGGATCAAGATTTTTGGATTCCCCCCTATAGGGTTTCGAATTTTCTTGTATTCTCCTCGGATCAACACCCTCCCCCCCACACCATCCACTTCTACCCCAAATATTCCTGCTCTACTTCCTTGGATCAAGTTTTTCTCAATATCAATAATACAAAGACTCCATCTCCTCGGATCAAGTTTTTGGATTCCCCCCTCTGGGGGTAAGCATTCAAAAATGGACTCCCACTTGCATCCCAAATTCCCTGCTCCAATCCCTCGGATCAAGTTTTTCTCGATATCAACAATACAAAGATTTCCCCCACCATCCACTTCTACCCTCTATGTCCAAGTATTTCTCCTCCATCTCCTTGGATCAAGTTTTTCTCGATATCAAATAATACAAAGACTCCATCTCCTTGGATCAAGTGTTTTGGATTCCCCCTCTGGGGGTAAGCATTCAAATGAATTCCCCCTATGGGGCATGGTACTTTCTCTTACTACAGGTCTAAACAAGTGTGACGTCACCCCACCTGTGTTTACTCGGCGGTCAGTGACGTCACGTGATGACCTCACACACACACAGGCTGAATCTTGTCGACCAAATGGACTCCCCCTATGTCAGTGACGTCACGTGATGACCTCACACACACAGGTTGAATCTTGTCGAGCAGACAATAACTTAAAATGCAGGATAACACTAATACACAATATTTTCATTAATTTATTATACAACCAATGCATTTCATATACATTTCTGGTAATACAACAACAAAAAAATACAAATTAATTGAAAAAAGGTACAATTCATTGACTAAAATCAACATAGAGTAATTCTTTTTCTCTTGAAGAAATTCTATGCATTTTGTTCTGGATCATCTTGGTCGTCACCATCTCACTCCATACACACATTTATCACAATACCAGGTCACTCTGTATCCCCTTATTAACTTAAAATTAACTTAAATGAAGAAACATAGGATAACACTAATATTTTCCATTTTAAAGTATTACATTTTCTTCATTACATGAATTCTCAGTATTACGCATTTCATATACAACATAGGAAAACATTACACATTTTCACTCTTAACCCAGGATAACCCAAATAATTCCACATTTTTTCGTTAATACCCACAACAATCCACAATTTCTTTACAAAAGATTCACTCTCCTCAAGTCTAGACATTTTTCTCGTTTTAACTATTTCATCAGAAAAGTCACCACAACACTTACAACTTATAACCACTTTTCGATAAATTAACTAGCCGCAAATTTACATATTACGAAGTTAACACACACACACACACACACACACACACATTCTCAATCTCTCTTAAGAATTATTCTCTCTTCGACAACCTTTACCATCTCACTACAGAACAACCCCCAGATTACTTCGAACACTCTCATAAATCATTTGAATACTCACAAAGGTGCTTTTGTGAGTATTCAAATGATTTATGAGTGTTCGAAGTAATCTGGTGGTTGTTCTGTAGTGAGATGATAAAGGTTGTCGAAGAGAGAATAATTCTTAAGAGAGATTGAGAATGTGTGTGTGTGTGTGTGTGTGTGTGTGTGTGTGTGTGTGTGTGTATTAACTTCGTAATATGTAAATTTGCGGCTAGTGAATTTATCGAAAAGTGGTTATAAGTTGTAAGTGTTGTGGTGACTTTTTCTGATGAAATACTTAAAACGAGAAAAATGTCTAGACTTGAGGAGAGTGAATCTTTTGTAAAGAAATTGTGGATTGTTGTGGGTATTAACGAAAAAATGTGGAATTATTTGGGTTATCCTGGGTTAAGAGTGAAAATGTGTAATGTTTTCCTATGTTGTATATGAAATGCATAATACTGAGAATTCATGTAATGAAGAAAATGTAATACTTTAAAATGGAAAATATTAGTGTTATCCTATGTTTCTTCATTTAAGTTAATTTTAAGTTAATAAGGGGATACAGAGTGACCTGGTATTGTGATAAATGTGTGTATGGAGTGAGATGGTGACGACCAAGATGATCCAGAACAAAATGCATAGAATTTCTTCGAGAAAAAGAATTACTCTATGTTGATTTTAGTCAATGAATTGTACCTTTTTTCAATTAATTTGTATTTTTTTTGTTGTTGTATTACCAGAAATGTATATGAAATGCATTGGTTGTATAATAAATAAATGAAAATATTGTGTATTAGTGTTATCCTGCATTTTAAGTTATTGTCTGCTCGACAAGATTCAACCTGTGTGTGTGAGGTCATCACGTGACGTCACTGACCGCCGAGTAAACACAGGTGGGGTGACGTCACACTTGTTTAGACCTGTAGTAAGAGAAAGTACCATGCCCCATAGGGGGAGTTCATTTGAATGCTTACCCCCAGAGGGGGAATCCAAAAAACTTGATCCAAGGAGATGGAGTCTTTGTATTATTTAATATCGAGAAAAACTTGATCCAGGGAGATGGAGGAGAAATACTTGGGCATAGAGGGTAGAAGTGGATGGTGTGGGAAACCTTTGTATTATTGATATCGAGAAAAACTTGATCCGAGGAATTGGAGCAGGGAATTTGGGATGCAAGTGGGAGTCCAATTTGAATGCTTACCCCCAGAGGGGGGAATCCAAAAACTTGATCCGAGGAGATGGAGTCTTGTATTATTGATATTGAGAAAAACTTGATCCAAGGAAGTAGAGCAGGAATATTTGGGGTAGAAGTGGATGATGTGGGGGGAGGGTGTTGATCTGAGGAGAATACAAGAAAATTCGAAGCCCTAAAGGGGGAATCCAAAAAACTTGATCCGAGGAGATGGAGATCATAAGAAAATGAAATTAAAAAAAAAAATCGAAAAAATTTGGGATGGGGTGAAAGTGGGAGGGGAACCTCAAAAACCTGATCAGAGGAGATGGAGACCATATGAAAATGAAATTAAAAAAAAATTGAAAAAATCGGAAAAAAATTCGGGAATCGGGGGCGATCTGGACGACGCTGCAGAAGGCGCGGGCGGGCGTGGGTAGGCGCGGGTGGACGGGCGGGCGCGAGGGCGGGCGGGCGGGCGGGTGCGCGGGCGGGCGGCGCGGGGCGGGCGCGCGGGCGCGGAAGAAGACCGCTCAGGAAAGGTGACCGTACAGCCGCATGCAGCGCTCAGGAAAAGGAGACCGCTCAGCCGCATACGGCGCTCAGCCGCCTTCACACCTACTCAAGCCTGTTGTTCCGAGGTATGGGAGTGACCGCCTAGCTTCGGTCAGGCGCCCACACTTATTGGGATCTGGCTGTGCGGTTTACGTACTGCGTATTTTGAAGCAGAGTGTACAGGTTCGAATCCTGCTGTGAACTGAGACATAATGTTTGCCAGTAATTTCATCCTGGGAGTTGAATAATAGCTCTAGGCCTTTCGTGTTGCAATCAACATACAGAGCTTGCAATGCTGCAGAAATGAGTAGGGAGTTCAAGTAGTTTTGCTCAGGGAAACGATTCTAGCTGGAATGAGGTCGATGACGCCAGGCAGCCCAGTGTTTGCGGGCTGGCTTGGTTTCTACTGTTTTAATACTCCGCCTTCATTTTTTTGGTACTCGACACTAGGCTGCCCGGCGCCATCTACCTCGTTCAAACTACCATCGTTACCTTGAACGAAACTGCTTGAACTTCCTATTCATTCCTGCAATATTGCAAGCTCCTGATGTGTTTATTGCAACATGGAAGGCCTAGAGCTATCATTCATCCCCCTGTGGTTGTTACACATTTTGTATAGCTTGTTAGCGATTATTGCACATGTACATACATTCGCTCACACGCTGTTCTCAAATCCTGTTAATGTTAGAAGTGATCACGACCCTGGGACTGAAACGTTATCTAAATGTATCTCAGTGTTTGCTCATTCTTCTCTAAACCACTTGTCAGTATCCATTACCAGGGATTTTACCACTTACGAGACTTCTGGCAATATTGGTCTGATATGAAGACTGTTAAGCTCTTTTTAACTGAAACAAAATTAGGCGTCTGTACTGGAAAGGGTTGTAGCTGTGATATTGCGACCAGAGCTGTCGAAATATCGGATAACCAGAGTATTCACTTCCTCCCGTGAAAATAATCGAAAAGAAAAAGAATACTGATTCATAAGAATAAACAAATAAAAGAGACATTTATTACGGGGGAAAATACTAATTTGTTTTACACCTAAATAATAAATACATAAACATGATCAAATTTAATTTTTTTATAAATAAAATATGAAAATAAAAATGCAATAAATATTACGATTTCCCAGGGGTTAAATCCGAGTGGGGATCTGTAACAAGTGGCGTTCCACAGGGATCAGTCTTAGGCCCGTTGTTGTTTATAATATATATCAATGACCTTGATGAGGGTATTACTAGTGATATGAGCAAATTCGCCGATGACACAAAGATAGGTAGGACAATTGATTCAAACGCAGATGTTAGGGAACTTCAGAAGGATTTAGACAATCTCTATTCTTGGTCAGAAAAGTGGCAGATGCAGTTTAATGTAGATAAATGCAAGGTTCTGAAGCTCGGGAGTGTCCATAACCCTAGCACTTACTTATAAGTTAAATAATGTAGAACTTAGCCATACAGATTGCGAAAAGGACTTGGGGGTTATGGTGAGCAGCAACCTTAAACCAAGACAGCAATGCCTAAACGTACGTAATAAGGCAAATAGATTATTAGGATTTATATCAAGAAGTGTAAGCAACAGAAGTCCAGAGGTTATACTGCAGCTTTATACATCATTAGTAAGGGCTCACCTAGATTATGCAGCTCAGTTCTGGTCTCCATATTACAGTATGGATATAAATTTGTTAGAAAACATTCAGCGTAGAATGACTAAATTAATACATAGCATTAGAAATCTTCCCTATGAAGAAAGATTGAAGACTCTTAAATTACATTCACTTGTTAGAAGAAGAATCAGGGGAGACATGATCGAAGTGTATAAGTGGAAGATAGGTATTAATAAAGGGGATATTAATAAGGTCTTGAGGATATCTCTCCAAGAGAGAACCCGCAGTAATGGATTTAAATTAGACAAGTTTAGATTTAGAAAGGACATAGGAAAGTATTGGTTTGGAAATAGGGTAGTTGATGAGTGGAACAGTCTGCCTAGTTGGGTTATTGAGGCTAGGACTTTGGGTAGTTTCAAATTTAGGTTGGATAAATATATGAGTGAGAGGGGTTGGATTTGATTGGGACTTGCAAATGAGTGGATAGAGTTATCAGAGATTATGTCTTGGGTAGTTTTGAAAATTGGGTTGGGTAAATGTTTTGTTAGTGGGATGGATTGTAAAGGACCTGCCTAGTATGGGCCAACAGGCCTGCTGCAGTGATCCTCCTTTCTTATGTTCTCTTATGTTCCAGAGAGAGCAGTCTGCCCTTACACTGAAACAACGACGGAGAGGAGTTTCCTGAACTTTGCTGGCCATTTATAAGTAGTAAATAGGAAACGATGAACAGCACCATTAAGAGCCAAGGCTGGATGAAGCTGCAGTCCAGGACGTATGATACGAGTTAATACCTATCACCGGTTCTCAAATAGGCATCAGATTTCCAACTTATGATGGCTTCCTGAAGGGCTCAGATCCCAAAACACCATTTAATCTGAGAATAGTTACATCAGGAACGGGATCGCGGTTATAGACATTGAAAACAAATTGTATCAGTAAACAATAGCAGCATCTACTGCTAATGAAGCAGTATTGATGATTTCTGTTTTCACTCCACCACGGCTAGCAGTAACAGCCTGGTTGATCAGGCCCTGATCCACCGTGAGGCCTGGTTACGGACAGGGCCGCGGGGGCGTTGAGCCCCGAAACTCCCTCTAGGTATAGACGGTCTCTGACCCACAGTCGACTTGCGGGGCATTCAAGAGAGACGCTTTAACTGGTCATTAAATGAAAGAAAGCAGTAGATAGGAAATACATGGATTAACGTCACCAGGTTCAACATATTCGAAGTCTGATGTGTGGTTCATAGGTGTCGCTGAAATTCATATACCAGCGACACGGTTGACACAAAATCCCAACCAACACACCTTTACCTGTTTAAAGAAATTCTTTCAAGGGAGGAGGATCCTTGACGCCGGTGAGGTGCTCTTGATCTAATTAATTAATTGCCCCTACCTTTCCCTTTCTTGGTTTGAACCTGAATGCCTCCCATAGCACCAGGAACTGCAGGACTTCCTACGGGCTTAGCTCTCCCCTTAATTGTACTTCTGGTAATATTTAAAGAAATACATAAATATAGGAACTTTCCCCCTCTCACAGTTTCTGACCATCCTTATTTCATCGTTGTTGTATGAGTGAAATGTTACTGGCACAACCACGTGTTGGCCACATCACTCTCATATAAGGTCCTCTCTTGTAAGGGAGCCCAATGCTCCTCTGTTAGGAACTTCCAGATCACGCTGGCAGTAAAGTATCGCTATATTTTCTTGCTTATCAGAGAGCACGCCGGCTTTACTTTTAATCTCTCATTACACTCCTTGACATGCATAGTCTGCTCCTCTGTCTGAGGATCTCACTTTTAATACAGACTCTGTCTATGACTCTCAATCCTTCCCTAATACAATACACCGACTATGATTTCCATATTTCACATTTCAAGGCCTTTGTACTTCCTGTATTTTACTCATGTTATCTGCCATCTCCTGCTCCTCCTTCCCACTCACCATGGAGCGGTGAATGCTCCCAAGAGATTTCAGCGCTTCTCAGGAATATAATAAAATTAAAGAACTATTATTAATATACGTACTATAACATCAAATGCTTATAAGACACACAAAACTGGTATGCTAGCGATTGTTAATGTGTGATTTGTTAACGGTTGCCAGGATCATCACCACCGCTGTCCACTCTAAGATCAGCCTTCCTAAACTGGAAACACTACTAGAAAAATTAAGTATTTCGATAACAAAGAATTAGAGTAAGTATACAAGCCGAATGGAATTACATAAAACCTTGTAAGATTGACCTATATCTTACACGTTCATGATACAGAACAGACCAGCATTTCTGACAGTGTAAAACGTTAAACAGGACTACATTTCCAGCTTTTATTAAAAGGCGACATTAAAACCAAGCAGAGCAAAAAAATTCTTACATATTGGATCTGGGATTTCGCAACGTCAGAAAAAAATTTCAGTTACATTAACATAATGATTTTTGTAATATATTCATGACGTTAAAAATGGGCACTCGGGGAGCAATTTAAAACATCTGAAAATTTTAAATTGAGGAATCTCTTCTGCATATATCTAACTAAATTAATATAAACTTATCACTCACACGCTATATATATATATTTTTTTTGTATATATATATATATATATATATATATATATATATATATATATATATATATATATATATTGTATATATATATACATATATATACATATATATACATATATATATATATATATATATATATATATATATATATATATATATATATATATATGTCGTGCCGAATAGGCAAAACTTCCTATCTTGGCTTAAATAGCAACGCTCATCTTGCCATATAGGACAAGCGAAAATTTGTATATCCAATAATTTCGCCAAAATCATTCTGAACCTAGCGAGAAAAATATATTTCACTGTGTTTGTTTAGTATTAAATTATTGTAAACAAATCTAAAATATATTTAGTTGGGTTAGACTAAAATAAATTGTTCTTGTTATAACAAGGTTAGGTAAGTTTTCTAAGATTCGTTTGGAGCAAAATTAAAAATTTTTACGTTAACATTAATGAAAAAAATATATCTATAAACGTATAAGAGAAAATTTTAGAAAGAACTTAATTTTAAATGAGTTCTTGCTAATTGACCAGTTTTACATATTCGGCACGACATTATATATATATATATATATATATATATATATATATATATATATATATATATATATATATATATATATATATATATATATATATATATATATATAGGATTGGGTCCACCTCTGGTGTAAATTGTGGGACCCATAGCCTCGGAGAAGTGGATAAAAAGGCTTCAAGGAAGAATATTTTCCACTATTATGCCATCCCAGTGCTATTGTTTGTAGTTGTTGGGGGGAGCAGGTCTGGTTTCAGAGCCCGTTAGATTATCCCAGATCGTTGCTCCGTCAATGAATTTTTGGTCCTGGACTCCAATCTTGTCCCTAAGATGTTCAGGGAGAGTGGCCCGGTGGCCTGGTGGCTAAAGCTCCCGCTTCACACACGGAGGGCCCGGGTTCGATTCCCGGCGGGTGGAAACATTTCGACACGTTTCCTTACACCTGTTGTCCTGTTCACCTAGCAGCAAATAGGTACCTGGGTGTTAGTCGACTGGTGTGGGTCGCATCCTGGGGGACAAGATTAAGGACCCCAATGGAAATAAGTTAGACAGTCCTCGATGACGCACTGACTTTCTTGGGTTATCCTGGGTGGCTAACCCTCCGGGGTTAAAAATCCGAACAAAATCTTATCTCTCTCTTATCTCTTAAGCCGTTTGAATATTCCACTTCCCCTACCACCCCATCTTTTAATATATTTTTTTTTTACCAATAGGAATATTTTATTGCATAATATGGTACAGAAGATTTAAGAGATACATTGTTGATATAAAGGTGGCATATAAGGTACATGTTGTTACGTGTGTATCACCGATTATAAGGCGAAAATCTCATCCAGCTCCTCAGGGCTGGGGCGTGTGCCCAAAATACAGCATGCATTACCCCTTTGAACAGCCGCACTGAGCCGCTGGAACAGAAAACTAGTTGCCCTGGGATCCCTAGTTACCCTGATGAGTCTTTTTCCCAGCTCCTTAAGGAATTAAGATGCACTCTTTCCCCATGAGCCAAGGGTCTCTGAGCCTATGGGAACAAACATATAATGATGGGCAAGTTCTCCATATTTTCTAGACTTTTGGGACTCCCTGAAGCTGGCAGCTGCCCCTCCTTCCTCCCTGGTGTATTGGAGATAGGTATCAGCCAAGGTAGATGCGCATGTATAGTCCCACACCACCTGCTTCCCATCTGTCCAGACTTGAAGGGTGATACCATCTGGACGCTTCTGGCTGCCATCAGATCTGCATAATTGGGGTGGCTCCCTTACTGCTGGGCATCCAGCTGTTGTGAGGCTCCTCTTGATAATGTTATTAACCTCCTCATGTCTTGCAGTCTTTCCCTCTGATTTACGGCACACAAGACCATGGTACCCGAATCGGTCTGCTGCTTCACTGCCACAAATACACCTGTGTTCGGCGAGAATAGGGGCGGCAAGTCGAAGGGCAACACCGATGCGGATTGTCTGTTGGTCGAGGCGTGTGCCAAGGCTGGAGTTGGGAACAGCAAACAGAAAGTCCCCAGCATGAGGGGCTCTCACTGCCAGGAGGCGGGCTCTATCCTTCCCTGACACACTCTGAAGCATTGTTGAGGCTATATTTTCCACTATTGGGCCATCCCAGTGCTATTGTTTGTAGTTGTTGGGGGGAGCAGGTCTGGTTTCAGAGCCCGTTAGATTATCCCAGATCGTTGCTCCGTCAATGAATTTTTGGTCCTGGACTCCAATCTTGTCCCTAAGATGTTCAGGGAGAATCGCTGCTACAAGCTCTCTGGATGCAATACACGAGGACAGAAAAGCAGGTAACGCAACCTGTGATGACTTGCGGACACCAATGCCTCCTAGTCTGACTGGAAGTGTAGCTTGGTTCCACTGCCCGTCTTCTAGATATATATATATATATATGGTTTAGAAAGACACGTAAGCAAACAGGACCGAAACGTTTTCTAATAAATATGTTATAGTGTTTGCTTACGTGTCTTTCTAAACCAACTTGTCGGTATTTATTACCAAGGTTTATACCATATATATATATATATATATATATATATATATATATATATATATATATATATATATATATATATGTGTGTGTGTGTGTGTGTGTGTGTGTGTGTGTGTGTGTGTGTGTGTGTGTGTGTGTGTGTGTGTGTGTGTGCAAACACACTCTGAGAATTTACTTTAATCGATGTTTTAGGGAATAAAATATTGTTGATATGTAATGAACAGGTTACCTGCAGTCTGAATGACCGACCCTTGGAGTAGACGACAGACTTTACGCACAATTAAGTATCCGGCTACCATCATTGGTATTACACACACACACACCACGGCACAGTTAAACGTTCAGTTAGTTCTTATATGTTATTTAGAACTCTGGTTGTTCACATATGATGGAATACCTTTAATAAATTACAGTTCGTAACCTAGAATTTACAAAATATTCCATTAATAAGTCTCAAAACTGCAATAAAAATCTTTATGGTATAACGTTTGCCAGGCAACAGGACAAATGTTACCTGACGCGGGTCTCAGTCATACGATGACACACTGTTGGAGCTTTTGGTCATCTGACTGAGGCCTTCCACTGGATTACCGGTCCACACCTTTAAAAATCAGTTATAATTCTAAGCATTAAGTTTTTACGCAATAGAAACCATTAACAGTTAAGAATATAAGAAAGCATACAGACACAAAAATGATACTAACAACAATATAAATGTTCTAGCCAGTCCTCTTTTCTTAACTCCAAGTCATGCTCAATACATGTACTTGTTTAACTATTTTTCTAACATTAATGCTGGTATACTCTTTCTCTGGAGTGCCCACAACAAAATCAAAATATAAATTCGGCATAACTACATTTCCGTTTTCCTCGA
This sequence comes from Cherax quadricarinatus, assembly GCF_038502225.1. Lineage (NCBI taxonomy): Eukaryota > Metazoa > Arthropoda > Malacostraca > Decapoda > Parastacidae > Cherax > Cherax quadricarinatus. Next base: position 23,234,249 of record NC_091315.1, read on the forward strand.
GGAAAAGTGAGTCTTCAGAATGATCTATACAAATACATGTAAATGTAATTATTAGACTAAACTAATGACGTAATGCTAATATTAAGAAAATATTATACATGTACAACCATTCATGAACATATATATATATATATATATATATATATATATATATATATATATATCTATATATATATATATATATATATATAATTTTTTTTTCTTTTTTTTAATTAACACATCGGCCGATTCCCACCAAGGCAGGGTGGCCCGAAAAAGAAAAACTTTCACCATCATTCACTCCATCACTGTGTTGCCAGAAGGGTGCTTTACACTACAGTTTTTAAACTGCAACATTAACACCCCTCCTTCAGAGTGCAGGCACTGTACTTCCCATCTCCAGGACTCAAGTCCGGCCTGCCGGTTTCCCTGAACCCCTTCATAAATGTTACTTTGCTCACACTCCAACACTACGTCAAGTATTAAAAACTATTTGTCTCCATTCACTCCTATCAAATACGCTCATGCGCGCTTGCTGGAAGTCCAAGCCCCTCGCGCACAAAACCTCCTTTACCCCCTCCCTCCAACCCTTACAAGGCCGACCCCTACCCTGCCTTCCCTCCACTACAGATTTATACACTCTCGAAGTCGTTCTGCTTTGTTCCATTCTCTCTACATGTCCGAACCACCTCAACAACCCCTCCTCAGCCATCTAATTTCCGAACTACGAATTCTCTGCATTATACTCACGCCACACAGTAGGTAGTAGGTTGGTAGACAGCAACCACCCAGGGAGGTACTACCGTCCTGCCAAGTGAGTGTAAAACGAAAGCCCGTAATTGTTTTACATGATGGTAGGATTGCTGGTCTTTTTTCTGTCTCATAAACATGCAAGATTTCAGGTACGTCTTGCTACTTCTACTTACACTTAGGTCGCACTACACATACATGTACATGCATAAACATATATATACACACCCCTCTGGGTTTTCTGCTATTTTCTTTCTAGTTCTTGTTTCTTTCCTCTTATCTCCATGAGGAAGTGGAACAGAATTCTTCCTCCGTAAGTCATGCGTGTTGTAAGAGGCGACTAAAATGCCGGGAGCAAGGGGCTAGTAACCCCTTCTCCTGTATAAATTACTAAATTTGAAAAGAGAAACTTTTGTTTTTCTTTTTGGGCCACCCTGTCTTGGTGGGATACAGCCGGTTTGTTGAATATATATATATATATATATATATATATATATATATATATATATATATATATATATATATATATATATATATATATATATATATATATATATATATATATATATATATATATATATATATATATACACACATCTAGGGTTTTTCTTTTTTGTTCTTGTTTTTTTTCTTTCTCTCTCTCTCTATTGTCTATGGGGAAGTGAAGCAGAATTCTTCCTCCGTAAGCCATGCGTGTCAAATGAGGCGACTAAAATGCCGCGAGCAATGGGCTAGTAACCCCTTCTCCTTTACACATTTACTAAAAATCAGAAGAAGAAAAACTTTATATATATTTTTTTTTATTTTTATTAACACACTGGTCGATTCCCACCAAGGCTGGGTGGCCCGAAAAAGAAAAACTTTCACCATCATTCACTCCATCACTGTCTTGCCAGAAGGGTGCTTTACACTACAGTTTTTAAACTGCAACATTAACACCCCTCCTTCAGAGTGCAGGCACTGTACTTCCCATCTCCAGGACTCAAGTCCGGCCTGCCGGTTTCCCTGAATCCCTTCATAAATGTTACTTTGCTCACACTCCAACAGCACGTCAAGTATTAAAAACCATTTGTCTCCATTCACTCCTATCAAACACGCTCACGCATGCCCGCTGGAAGTCCAAGCCCTTCGCACACAAAACCTCCTTTACCCCCTCCCTCCAACCTTTCCTAGGCCGACCCCTACTCCGCCTTCCTTCCACTACAGACTGATACACTCTTGAAGTCATTCTGTTTCGCTCCATTCTCTCTACATGTCCGAACTACCTCAACAACCCTTTCTCAGCCCTCTGGACAACAGTTTTGGCAATCCCGCACCTCCTCCTAACTTCCAAACTACGAATTCTCTGCATCATATTCACACCACACATTGCCCTCAGACATGACATCTCCACTGCCTCCAGCCTTCTCCTCGCTGCAACATTCATCACCCATGCTTCACACCCATACAGGAGCGTTGGTAAAACTATAATACATTCCCCTTTTTGCTTCCAAGGACAAAGTTCTTTGTCTCCACAGACTCCTAAGTGCACCGCTCACCCCTTTCCCCTCATCAATTGTATGATTCAACTCATCTTTCATAGACCCATCCGCTGACATGTCCACTCCCAAATATCTGAATACATTCACCTCCTCCATACTCTCTCCCTCCAATCTGATATCCAAGCTTTCATCACCTAATCTTTTTGTTATCCTCATAACCTTACTCTTTCCTGTATTCACTTTAAATTTTCTTCTTTTACACACCCTACCAAATTCATCCACCAACCTCTGCAACTTCTCTTCAGAATCACCCAAGAGCACAGTGTCATCAGCAAAGAGCAACTGTGACAACTCCCACTTTATGTGTGATTCTTTATCTTTTAACTCCACACCTCTTGCCAAGACCCTCGCATTTACTTCTCTTACAACCCAATCTATAAATATATTGAACAACCATGGTGACATCACACATCCTTGTCTAAGGACTGCTTTTACTGGGAAATAATCTCCCTCTTTCCTACACACTCTAACTTGAGCCTCACTACCCTCGTAAAAACTCTTCACTGCTTTCAGTAACCTACCTCCTATACCATACATCTGCAACATCTGCCACATTGCCCCCCTATCCACCCTGTCATACGCCTTTTCCAAATCCATAAATGCCAAAAAAAACTCTTTAGCCTTATCTAAATACTGTTCACTTATATGTTTCACTGTAAACACCTGGTCCACACACCCCCTACCTTTTTCTTATTTTCAACAAAATTTGTAGATAACATCTCACCCACTCTCTCATTTGCTCTCTTTTTTCATTGCTTCACCACTCTCTTAACCTCTCTCTTTTTCTCCATATACTCTTCCCTCCTTGCATCACTTCTACTTTGTAAAAACTTCTCATATGCTAACTTTTTCTCCCTTACTACTCTCTTTACATCATCATTCCACCAATCGCTCCTCTTCCCTCCTGCACCCACCTTCTTGTAACCACAAACTTCTGCTGAACACTCTAACACTACATTTTTAAACCTACCCCATAACTCTTCGACCCCATTGCCTATGCTCTCATTAGCCCATCTATCCTCCAATAGTTGTTTATATCTTACCCTAACTGCCTCCTCTTTTAGTTTATATACCTTCACCTCTCTCTTACCTGATGCTTCTATTCTCCTTGTATCCCATCTACCTTTTACTCTCAGTGTAGCTACAACTAAAAAGTGATCTGATATATCTGTGGCCCCTCTATAAACATGTACATCCAGAAGTCTACTCAACAGTCTTTTATCCACCAATACATAATCCAACAAACTACTGTCATTTCGCCCTACATCATATCTTGTATACTTATTTATCCTCTTTTTCTTAAAATATGTATTACCTATAACTAAATCCCTTTCTATACAAAGTTCAATCAAAGGGCTCCCATTATCATTTACACCTGGCACCCCAAACTTACCTACCACACCCTCTCTAAAAGTTTCTCCTACTTTAGCATTCAGGTCCCTTACCACAATTACTCTCACTTGGTTCAAAGGTTCCTATACATTCACTTAACATCTCCCAAAATTTCTCTCTCTCCTCTACATTCCTTTATATATATATATATATATATATATATATATATATATATATATATATATATATATATATATATATATTTATATATTTATATATATAGGGATAAAAAAGCTTCAAGGAAGAATATTTGGATTTCTTCCTGAAGCCGTTTGAATATTCCACTTCCCCTACCACCCCACCTTTATATTCTTTTTCACAAAAAGGTATACTTTATAACATAATATGGTACAAAAGATATAAGAGATACATTGTTGATATAAAGATGGCATATACAGTACATGAGGTGTGAGAGATACATGTTTAGTACACATTGCTGCGTGTTTGTCACTGATTATAATGGGAAAATCTCATCCAGCTCTTCAGAGCTGGGGCGCGTGCCCAAAATACAGCAGACATTACCCCTCTGAACAGCAGCACTAAGTCGCTGGAATAGAAAATTACCTGGCCTGGGATCCCTAGTTACCCTGATGAGTCTTTTGCCTAGCTCCTTAAGGAACTTAGATGCACTCTTCCCCCATGAGCCAAGGGTCTCTGAGCCTATGGGAACGAACATATAATGATGGGCAAGTTCTCCCTATTTTCTAGACTTTTGGGACTCCCTGAAGCTGGCAGCTGTCCCTTCTTCCTTCCTCCCTGGTGTATTGGAGATAGGTATAGGCCAAGGTAGGTGCACATGTGTAGTTTCATACCACCTGCTTGCCGTCTAAGCTTGAATGGTGATACCATATGGACGCTTTTGGCTCCCATCAGATATGCATAGTTGACGTGGCTCTCTTACTGCTGGGCATCCGGCTGTTGTGAGGCTCCTCTTGATAATGGTATTAACTTCCTCATGTCTTGCAATCTTTCCCTCGGATTTACGGCAAACAAGACCATGGTACTCGAATCGGACTGCTGCTTCACTGCCACAAATACACCTGTGTTAGGCGAGAATAGGGGCGGCAAGTCGAAGGGCAACACCAATTCGGATGGTCTGTGGGTCAAGGCGTGTGCCAAGGCTGGAGTTGGGAACAGCCAACAGAAAGTCCCTTGCATGAGGAACACTTACTGCTAAGAGGTGGGCTCTATCCTTCCCTGACACATGTCGTGCCGAGTAGGTAAAAGTGGTCAATTACCAAGAACTCATTTAAAATCAGATCCTTTCTAAAATTTTCTCTTATGAATTTAAAGATATATTTTTCATTTCTGTTAACATAAAAATTAATGATTTTGTACCAAAAGCACCTTAGGAAACTTACCTAAACTTATTATAACAAGCGCAATTTAATTTAGTCAAATCCAACTAAACATATTTTATGAAGGTTAGCAATAATTTAATAATAAACAAATACAATGAAATACATTTTTTTTGTTAGATTCAGAATCATTTTTGCGAAATTATTCAATACACAAATTTTCGCTTGCCCTAATCGGCAAGAAGTGCATTGCTATTTAAGCCAAAATCGCAAGTTTTACTTATTCGGCACGACATATATAAGAGGTTACTGGAAAATCTATTTTGTTTAATGAGAACATAAGAATGGAGGAACACTGAGGAGGCCTACTGGCCCATAAAAGGCAAGTCCTTATCAAAACCAGCCATGATACTAGAATTTCATAAAGTTTAACCTAAGTATGTTTCTGTGAGTGCAATTATATGCGAAAAAATGCTAAAGAGGAAGTTAGCGATAATGAAACAGCAGTGTCAGCTGACAGCAACACCTGCTTACTCATCACAGTCTATATATACACATTGATATCTGTCCAGAGCTGTCACTTTAGAGCCGACTCCTAGCATCAACATGTGGTGGAGTCTGCAAGTGTGCCTCTTACTACCCGTGGTGGTCTTTGCTGGAGGTAGCGGTGATGTACGACATGGCAGGGTGAGGAGAAATTTATTAACATTTTCTGGTCGTATTTACATCATTATTCTTGAAAAGGTATTGTTTGTATCCTCTCTCATCTGCACTCGACTTGAAGAGCACTGTGCGGAAGACTTAGAGAATATGCTATTCATATCTGCATTCCCTCGTCAGTGGCTTATATGCCAATAAGCAGATTAAGCGGCCGCTTGACCCCTAGGGTGTAGCACTTACCATGAATATAATAAAAACTATGTATTTCTGCGCTGCACGATCTGAGAAAGGCATCCCAGTATTGCATAACCCGAGACACCTGTGCTTTAATGCATGCAACGGGAATAGTGAAAAGAGTGGCAGAAGCTTCTTATGCAGTTAAGTATTAGCTTTGAAGATTTGAAGCGAATTGGAAAAGGTATTCACAAATTATCACATGGAAATTAATATCCCAATTTCTTCAATAAAAATGGCAAATTAGGACATACACGACAAAAACCTAATTCAAACATTCCACTAAGAAACACCAGCGTTGAAGTAGAAACGAAGGCATTCTTTTGTCTCATGAGAGACCAATACCCTAAAATATACCAACACATTGAGTTTCAAGCCACTCGGATGTTGCATTATCAAGTCATCAATATTGAAGAGTTAAAAACCAATAGGTTGCGGCACTCAGAAATTATCGCATGAATCAATTATTCGCAGGCTCTTCCATAAAAAAGGCAAAATGGGACCTATACAGTCCAAAGTCAGTTCTAATTTTTCACATAAGTATGATTGATCAGCAACACGTAATCGTATATAATATTACTGGAAAATATCATGGTGTGTAGAAATATGAGTTTAAGACAATACAGAAGTTTTGGATGGTAGATATTGGCTCCGTTCCAGTTTGCCATTTCGATATCATACCTTCTACCTGCTACCAAATGATAAAGATATGCAAGCGGAACAAGCTTATATTGTATCAACATTTCGTTGAGTGTAGAGAGTCAAGCCTTAATAAAGCTCTACACAGAAACGTTGTCACAATAAAATATTTTTTGCATACATGTCTTTTACTCCTTGATATCGGCATCTCGTACTTGTATCTTCCTACTACTAAGATAATTTACTTTAATTTACAATTATACTATATATGTTATTAAGTATAATACATTATATTGCAGATCCCGTATTGTGGTCAGCCTTGCGGGATATATGGGGAAGGAGTGTGTATGCGTAGCGAAGTTCATCATATTAAGGTGGCTGTGATGCCTGGACGGGAGTGTCATGCACCTTGCATATGCTGCAGGTCTGAAATAGGTCAGTAGGCTGCTTGTTCAGTGCAGTGCCTGGCTCAAGTGCCATGATATTTGCTGACAGCTGTAATACCAGGAAAGGAGTGCCAGGCACCTTTTACCGGCAGTGTCGTGTTCAGTAGTTTGATAACGTTCCCTTAAGCAAACCTTAAAACCTACATTAGCCTGCCATTAACATTAAGCACATCATCATGAAGTATTCGCAAGTAATTTTAATCTGTATCTTATTTTTAGTTAAATAGTAATTTACTTTTGAATTATACAGTGTTACCAACCAGCAGATGATTCTTTTGGAGCATCATTCCAGTCTTACAAAATGACAAGTTAAACATATTCATAGTTTGTTAAAATAAATCATCAAATTTAAAATGTATTTGCATTGTACATAAATAGTGTACAACACCGACAAGATGAAGTATTAGACACCTATGCATCATGTGTCTAATTCCTATATTTGCATTGTTGAAACCTTAAGATATGTATCCGAAAGTTTGCAAATTATTTTTCAACATACACACCTCATACTGCAACGTCACGTTCGACATGTGAGGGAGGTCAGTGCAATACCAGCTGTGCTGCATATGAACGTGACTTCTGCCAGTCGTAATTTGGGAAGTACCTGCATTTGTGCCAGGCTACGCAAAGCAGCTAAGCCGTGAACTGATGTCATGGTCTTGTGTGTCCAGGACAGGAAGGACTATGAATACCATACTAAACAGAGAGCTGTCAAGGCTACGGATACCTCTGCTGCAGCCAAAGCTGAAATTGATCAAATTCCCTAATAATTCGTAATTACTTTTCATGAAATTTTTGTAGGTATCGTATATGAATATACATTAATTTACTTATATATGTCTATACAATGTCTTCAACTTTCACACGAAAATAATATTAACCTACTTTATATGCTGCAAAAAATTCTTTTAAATATTCGATAGTTTTTGTTATATATTTTTTAAAGATTTTTTATATAACAACTGCAGTTTGTGAGTATTCAGAGAATTATGTTTACAGGGATTTAGTCTCAGCTCCCGCCTCCGCTTTACATACAATCGGCGGCATCACTGATTCCTGACTTTATTCGGCTTATCGTACCTTCCTTTGAAACTGTGTACGGTGTTTGCTTCCAAGGCTATCTCATCTATCTCATTCCAATTTTTACCATCCTAATGATGAAGAAACATTTTCTTAATATCCCTATGACCTCACACATGCCTCGTATTTCAGTCTGCTCTGGTAGTCCTCGGAGTATCTTAAACCTCGTTATCATGTTTTCTCTCGGGTTTTTTCTTCCTTCAGTCGTCAGGTTTAGTTCCTTTAGGTTCACCTCTTTCTTCTTGTAGCAAATCTTTGAGCCTTCTAGAGTTTCCCAACATGCTTGGCCAGTGTCCTAAAATATTTCTGGTCATTCCCAGATCAGCCTTAATGCAGCTCTGAGAAACCATACCCCCGGCCGGGATTGAACCCGCGGTCATAGTCTCAAAACTCCAGCCCGTCGTTGAGCGATATTTGTAGTTTCTTACTTCTCAAGTCGTCCATATATTTGAAAGCAATAGAGTTTTTCAGTGTATAATACGAGTTTCTCATGGTTTCCTTTACACGATGTCTCGGTGGTATTTAATTTTCATCGTAACTCCAAGACCCCTTTCTCTGTGTGAAAATTTCAAAGTTTTATTACATATTACTCCATTTCCATTACATGACGTTTATCTATATTAAATTGCATTACATGACATTTGCTCAATTTCTCCAACCCAATCCATAGTAATTTATAGTCATTTTATTGCTCATTTTGCCTAATATTTTTGCTGCATCCGCAAGTATATCAATACAGTTTTCTACTTACTCGCGTATTTTTATATATATTAAATACAATATCAGAGGAAGTACAGATCCTTGTGTTACTCCTCTGCTGACATCTCCCTAAGACTTTCTTTATCAGTCCATCCATTTTTATTTCTTAAAAAAATTCCGTAACTTTACCTTAATAGATTAAGAGATATGATGATAAATTTACAGATAGGAAAAGGATTTTATACTAGTTAGAAAAATATAGAAATGTATTTTACAGCTTTTCTCTAATATCTTCCTGTCTGTTAAATATTAGTAGTGTGTGTGTTTGTGTATGTATGTGTGTATAGAAAATTTGAACACACCTCAAACAATAAAGCTCTAATGAATGAATATCAGATTATGCATTAACTAACAAGACACAACTCAACGCATGATTCCTCTTCAGAACCTTGTACAACCACCAAATCGTGTTCGTTATACGAGGGAGGTCAGTGTAAAACAAAATGCGCACCATATGAGCACGTGACTTCCGGTCTTTGCCATTTGGGAAGGAATTGCAAGTGTTGTGCCAAGCCATGCAAACCTACGAAGTCATGCACTGACGTCAATGGCTTTTGTGTTCAAGACAGGAAGGACTGTACCAATGGACAGCTTCATGAGGGACTGTGTCAAGGCCATGGATGCGTGTGTTGCTGTCAGACACGTAAGTTGATATATCATTACAGAGCATAACTATATAGTATTTGACATATAATAGTTTTCAAACCGTATTTCATGTTGCCAGCCTTTTTAATAAACCTGGAAACTAGACGGGGAAGGTTTCAGAAATAGATATTTGTAAGTGTGTGCATGTGACGAAGATTTCGATAGTCAAAAAAACATTAATATATAAAATATGCAACACCAGGTTATGCATATTATTAACACAAGTTACAGGTAACAATTCAATACATGAATTCTTTCACGGTACAATGTGCAAATACAAAATCGTGTTCATTGTATAAGGATGGTCAATGTAAACCCCCCTGCGCACCAAATGAACGTGTGACTTCCGGTATTTGTAATTTGGGAAATAATTGCAAGTGTTGCCCCAAGCCATGCACACCACTGAAGTCATGCACTGACGTCTACCTGGAGGTTATTCCGGGGATCAACGCCACCGCGGCCCGGTCCACGACCAGGCCTCCCGGTGGACCAGAGCCTGATCAACCAGGCTGTTACTGCTGGCTGCACGCAGTCCAACGTACGAACCGCAGCCCGGTTGATCCGGCACTGACTTTAGGTATCTGTCCAGCTCTCTCTTGAAGGCAGCCAGGGGTTTACTGGTAATTTCCCTTATGCTTGATTGGAGGCTGTTGAACAGTCTTGGGCCCCGGACACTTATGTTGTTTTCTCTTAGTGTACCAATGGCGTCCCTACTTTTAATTGGGGGTATTTTGCATCGCCTGCCCAGTCTCTTACCTTCGTAGGGAGTGATTTCTATGTGCAGATTCGGGACCATTCCTTCTAGGATTTTTCAAATGCAGATTATGATATATCTCTCTCTCCTGCGTTCCAACGAGTACAAGTCAAGTGCTTCCAAGCGTTCCCAGTAGTTAAGGTGCTTGCCAGAACTTACACGTGCAGTAAAGGTTCTCTGGACACTCTCTAGATCTGCAATTTCACCTGCTTTGAACGAAAATGTTAATGTACAACAGTATTCCAGCCTAGAGAGAACAAGTGATTTGAAAAGGATCATCATTGGCTTGGCATCTCTCGTTTTGAACGTTCTCATTATCCATCCAATCATTTTCTTTGCACGTGCGATCGTGGCACTGTTGTGATCCTTGAAAGTGAGATCTTCAGACATTACCACTCCCAGGTCCCTTACATTATTTTTCCGCTCTATTGTATGGCCAGAGTTTGTAGTATACTCTGTTCTAGTTATTATCTCCTCCAGTTTTCCATAACGGAGTAGTTGGAATTTGTCCTCATTAAACATCATAATGTTTTCCGTTGCCCACTGGAAGACTTTGTTTATATCTTCTTGGAGGTTAACCGTGTCCTCAATAGATGACAGCCTCATGCAGATACTAGTATCGTCTACAAAGGATGATACGGTGCTGTGGGTTACATCTCTGTCTATGTCTGATATGAGGATGAGGAACAGGATGGGGGCGAGTACTGTGCCTTATGGAACAGAGCTCTTCACTATGGCAGCCTCCGATTTAACTCTGTTGACCACTACTCTTTGTATTCGATTGGTTAGGAAGTTGAAGATCCATCTCCCCACTTTGCCAGTTATTCTTTTAGCACTTATTTTGTGCGCTATTACGCCATGATCGCACTTGTCAAACGCTTTTGCAAAGTCTGTGTATATTAAATCTGCATTCTGATTTTCTTCCAGTGCATTCAAGGCCATATCATAGTGATCCAGTAGTTGTGAGAGGCAGGAGGACCTACCCTGAACCCAATGTTACCCTGGATTGTGCAGTTTTTGGGAATCAGGGTGATTTGCAATCCTGCTTCTTAGCACTCTTTCAAAGATTTTTATGATGTGGGACGTTAGAGCTATTGGTCTATAGTTCTAAGCTAATGCTTTGTGCCACCTTTATGGAGTGGGGCTATATCCGTTGTCTTATGTGACTGGAATTTCACCCATGTCCAAGCTCCTCCTCCATAGTGTACTCAGGGCACGTGAGAGGGGTTTCTTGCGGGTCTTAATGAACACAGGGTTCCACGAGTCTGGGCCTGGGGCTGAGTGCATGGGCATGTTGTCAATGACTTTTTCAAAGTCTATCGGAGTTAGGGTAATGTTGGAAATGTGGCATACATTTATGGAGTTTTGAGGCTCATTCATGAGGAAATCATTTGGGTCGTCGATCCTCAGACTGATTAGTGGCTCACTAAACACAGAGTAGTACTGGGATTTCAGTATTTCACTCATTTCCTTGTTGTCATCTGTGTAAGTCCCATCCTGTCTGAGTAAGGGCCGATACTAGATGTGGTATTTGCCTTTTTTTGTCATATAAAAAGAAATATTTCGAATTTCTTTCAATCTCACTAATAGCTCCTCCTGTCTCTCCTGGTTCCGGTAAGAGTCCCCTAACTTAAGTTCGATAGTTTCCACTTCCCTGGTCACTGCCTCCTTCCGTGTATTTGATATTCTAACATTCCTGAGGAGCTCGGTGATTCTTCGTCGTCTTCTGTAGAGGGAACGTCTTTCTCTCTCCAGTTTACTCCTGCTCTTCTTCTTTCTTAGGGAAATATGCCTAGAACATGCTTCAGCTGCCAGGAAGTTGATCTTTTCAAGGAACTGGTTTGGATTCATGTTATTTAAGACACCTTTCCAACATGTTTCATTTAACACATGTTCAAAACACGAAGGAGTGTGTTAATGGCTTGATAAACGTGGGAGACTGTCATCGTCACGGATGCATGTATTGCAGCCAGAAACGTAAGTTGTTCAAATTCCCAAATAATTCCTATTATCTTGAAATATCTATCAGTACAAAACAAATACATAATAGATTGTCACATACACTATTACAAATGTTTTAAAACTACTTAAAAATAAAAATACAAAAACTAGTTTCCTGATTCAGAAAATCGTCAAAACAAATCTAACATCATTTATGATATTTATGTACAATATGATTCACGAAATCGTAATGACACGATTGCAAACAAACCATACCACGGGCGGGATTGAACCCGCGGTCAGAGAGTCTCAACGCAACGGTCTGGAGTTTTGAGACTCTGACCGCGGGTTCAATCCCGCCCGTGGTATGGTTTACAGTATGATATTAAATTTTTGAATAATTTTATTTAAATAGTTATAACTTATTTGCACTCGGCGTCTGTAGTAACCAGTTGTCGGAGGAACTTATCGATAGATACGCCTTTGTGTGTGTGTGTGTGTGTGTGTGTGTGTGTACTCACCTATTTGTACTCACCTATTTGTGGTTGCAGGGGTCGAGTCATAGCTCCTGGTCCCGCCTCTTCACTGATTGCTACTAGGTCCTCTCTCTCCCTGCTCCATGAGCTTTATCATACCTCGCCTTAAAACTATGTATGGTTCCCGCCTCCACTACTTCACTTTCTAGGCTATTCCACGGCCTGACTACTCTATGACTGAAGAAATACTTCCTAACATCCCTTTGATTCAGATGAGTCTTCAACTTCCAATTGTGACCTCTTGTGTCTGTGTCCCTTCTCTGGAACATCCCGTCTTTGTCCACCTTGTCTATTCCGTGCAGTATTTTATATGTCGTTATCATGTCTCCCCTGACCCTCCTGTCCTCCAGTGTCGTCAGGCCGATTTCCCTCAACCTTTCTTCATAGGACAATCCCCGTAGCTCTGGGACAAGTCTTGTTGCAAACCTTTGCACTTTCTCTAATTTCTTGACGTGCTTGACTAGGTGTGGATTCCAAACTGGTGCTGCATACTCCAGTATTGGCCTGACGTAAATGGTATACAGAGTCTTAAACGAATCCTTACTGAGGTATCGGAACGCTATCCGTAGGTTTGCCAGGCGCTCGTATGCTGCAGCAGTTATCTGATTGATGTGCGCCTCAGGAGATATGCTCAGTGTTATGCTCATCCCCAGATCTTTTTCCTTGAGTGAGGTTTGCAGTCTTTGGCCATCTAAACTATATTGTGTCTGCGGTCTTCTTTGCCCTTCCCCAATCTTCATGACTTTGCATTTGGCAGGGTTAAATTCAAGGAGCCAGTTGCTGGACCAGGCTTGTAGCCTGTCCAGGTCTCTTTGTAGTCCTGCCTGATCCTCATCCGATTTGATTCTTCTCATTAACTTCGCTTCATCTGCAAACAAGGACACTTCTGAGTCTATCCCTTCCGTTATGTCGTTCACATATACCAAGAACAGCACAGGTCCTAGGACTGACCCCTGTGGAACCCCGCTTGTCACAGGCGCCCACTCTGACAACTCGTCGCGTACCATGACTCGTTGTTGCCTCCCTGTCAGGTATTCTCTGATCCATTGCAGTGTCTTTCCTGTTATGTGTGCCTGATCCTCTAGCTTTTGCAGTAACCTCTTGTGACGAACTGTGTCGAAGGCCTTCTTGCAGTCCAAAAATATGCAGTCGATCCACCCCTCTCTCTCCTGTCTTACTTCTGTCACCTTGTCATAAAACTCTAGTAGGTTTGTGACACAGGATTTTCCTTCCCTGAAACCGTGCTGGTTGTCAATTATATACTTGTTTCTTTCCAGGTGCCCCACCACTCTCCTCCTGATGATCTTCTCCATGACCTTGCATACTATACACATTAGTGATACAGGTCTGTAGTTTAGTGCCTCATGTCTGTCTCCCTTTTTAAAAATTGGGACTACATTTGCCATTTTCCATACCTCAGGGAGTTGCCCAGTTTCAAATGATGTGTTGAAGATCTTTGTTAATGGCTCACACAATATCTCTGCTCCCTCTTTAAGGACCCATGGAGAGATGTTGTCCGGTCCCACCGCCTTTGAGGTGTCAAGTTCGCATAGCAGCTTCTTCACCTCCTCCTTGGTTATATGTACCTCATCCAACACTTGCTGGTGTGCCCCCCTGTTCTGATTTCCTGGAGTCCTACTGCTTTCCACTGTAAATACCTCTTTAAATCTTGTGTTGAGCTCCTGACATACCTCTTGGTCGTTTCTTGTGAATTCCCCATCACCCTTCCTCAGTCTGATTACCTGGTCCTTGACTGTTGTTTTCCTCCTGATGTGGCTGTACAACAGCTTCGGGTCAGTCTTTACTTTTGATGCTATGTCATTTTCATATTGTCTCTGAGCCTCCCTTCTTATCTGTGCATATTCGTTTCTGGCTCTTCGGCTGATTTCTTTATTTTCCTGAGTTCTCTGTCTTCTGTACCTTTTCCATTCTCTAGTACACCTAGTTTTTGCCTCCCTACACCTTTGGGTGAACCAAGGACTCGTTCTGTTCTTCCCATTATTTCTGTTTCCCTTGGGAACAAACCTCTCCTCTGCCTCCTTGCATTTTGTTGCTACATAGTCCATCATTTCTTGTACTGGTTTTCCTGTCAGTTCTCTCTCCCACTGAATGTCTTGAAGGAAGTTCCTCATGCCTGAGTAGTTCCCCCTTTTGTAGTTTGGTTTTTCCCACCCTATTCCTGCTACTCTCTCCATTTGGAGCTCAACTATGTAGTCGAAGCACAGAACCACATGATCACTAGCTCCCAGGGGCCTTTCATACATGATACCCTCGATGTCCGAACTACTCATGGTGAATACAAGGTCCAGCCTTGCTGGTTCATCCTCTCCTCTCTCTCTGGTAGTGTCTCTAACATGTTGATGCATGAGGTTTTCCAGTACCACATCCATCATCTTGGCTCTCCATGTTTCGGGACCCCCATGGGGCTCCAGGTTTTCCCAGTCAATCTCCTTGTGATTGAAATCACCCATAACTAGTAACTTTGCTCCCCCCATGTGTGCTCTCCTGGCCACCTCGGCTAGTGTGTCGATCATTGCTCTGTTGCTCTCATCGTATTCTTCTCTTGGCCTCCTGCAGTTCTGTGGTGGGTTGTACATTACTGCAATTATCACCTTATGTCCCTCAGACTGGATTGTTCCTACTAAGTAGTCCCTTTCGCCCATGCCATCCATTCCTTCCATTTTCTCAAAATCCCACTGGTTTTTAATGAGTAGTGCAACTCCTCCTCCCCCTCTCCTCCCTCTGTCTTTCCTGAGGATTTGGTATCCGGATGGAAAGATTAAATCTGTTATTATTCTGGTGAGTTTTGTTTCTGTGAGTGCTATTATGTCTGGGGATGTCTCTTTGATTCTTTCATGCCACTCCTCATACTTGTTTGTTATTCCATCTGCATTTGTATACCACACCTTCAACTTCTTTTCTAAGACTGTGATCTGGGAGGTATATTGGGGTTGGGGAAGTGGGAGACCTGGTAAGGAACTATGGGTTGTTGCTGTGGGGGTGGAGTTTGTAATGTAGTGGGTGGGGGCATTGGATGTGGCATGGGTGTTTTGATTTAGAGTGTTTGGTTGCACTGGGGTTGACCTGGTTGGGAGGCTTCTATAGGAAGTTGTGAGGGAGGCTGTATTTGATCTTCTTCCTGGGTCTGGGATCTCCTGTCTGTCTTCTCCATCCCCTCTCTTTCCTCCTTTCGCCTTTGTACCATCTCTCTCAGTTTCTGCCTTTCTTCTTGTGTTCTGTCGCGGTCGAGATACACCTTCCTGTATGCCAGCATGTCCCTTAATCGTGCTTTCTCCTGCAGGATCCTGGTCCGAGTCGCTTCTGCCTTGAAGATCACTTTCACTGGCCGGGTTCTTTTTTTTACAAACCCCCCTATTCTCCAAAAATTTTCCAGCTGGGTCATGTCGTCTTCTCCTATTGCTTTCATGATGCTTTCAACTGCTTTTTTTCCCCTTGTTTTCTTGCTTCATATGTTTCCCCTTCAACTTCCTGGAGCCCATACACAAAGACTGACCTCACCCTTTCATTCTCCCACTGCGTATCCCTGTGTATCCCCTCATTTAATTTGGTTTCCTGCACTGCAGCTTTCCTTTCTTCAGTTTCACTGGCTAATGTACTTGGCCTCAGTGGCCTGTCATTTTCCCTTCTCGGCTTTCCTTGGGCTCTGTTGTTGTCTGTTAGGGCCTCCACATAAAGCTTGGCTCTTTCATTTACTACAGTCTCCTCTGATAGAGCTTCCCCATGCAGTTGTGCCCCTTCTTTCCCTACAGTCCCCTTATTTGTGGCTGAGGTAGCAGTCTCTGTTGTCAATCCCAAAATGTTCTTTAGTTCTTTAGGCCGTTTCAGATTTTTCAGTTCCTCTTCTAAACTCTGTATCCTAGCCTCTGCTGCTTTGACATGCACCTCCCACTTCCTGCTTTCCATATCTATCCTCTCTTCCATTCTCATGCTAAGTTCTTCTAGTTTCTTTTCCCATTCATGATCTCTTTTTATGAGCTCTGCTGCCCAATCTTCCTTTGCAGCTTCCTCCTCATGTCCCTTGTTTATTCTTGTTGCTCTCTGACAACCCATTTTTGTTTTATCCTGATTGCCTCAGAGTGGGAAACCTATTAGTTCTGTATATTAGGTTAGTAGTGTGTATGTCAGAGTGTGGGGGGAGGTAGTGGAGGAACCGTGGCTATGTGGGAGAGGGGTGGGGAGGGGGAGGGTGTGTGTGTGTGTGTGTGTGTGTGTGTGTGTGTGTGTGTGTGTGTGTGTGTGTGTGTGTGTGTGTGTGTGTGTGTGTGTGTGTGAGTGTATGTGTGTGTGTGTGTACTGTTAATACATACCAGTAATTCTGGGTTATAAAAAGCGATAATTGCTACTAGGGTCTAAAGCTTCAATAAGTGTCTGCCCTTGTGTGTGTGTGTGTGAGGGAGGGATGGTTAGGGGGGGGATAGATCCGTTATACCTCTCTGTTCTGTCTTTCCTAGAAATGCTACACTCTTCGCTTATTGTCCTTTCTGGATTTAAGTATCAATTATTGCTGTTATTATCCTATTCCTTGTTCACGTTTAGAGAGAACTTCCTAGCTTCCTAAGTGTTCTTACTACTAATAACTACTGTAATAGCTTGCAGGAGTGAGTGACCAGTATCTAACAGCGATGCAAGGCCAAGCCAAGCCAAACTTGCGACATGTAAACCACAATATAGGTGATACTTGCGCTGGCAACGGTCGTGCCAAGTTGCCAGATGCTGATGACGTAGTCGTCGTACGTAGCCTAAATCCCTATTTTGGAGATCCTTCATCTGTGATGATTATAACCACATGTGCTCATACATCCCTCGTTCCTCACACGATTTCACTTTTCACTTATGATAGTATACACTTCACATTATATACACTTCACTTTATATGTATAATGGCACACAACTTATTGTGACGTCACTGCTTCAGGCCTACCGCTGCCTAGTAGACCAAAACGTTTGGATAATTTTGGATAATGGATAATTTCAGGCTTTCTCACGACTTTTTCTAACTAATAACTTTAGTTATCACTCGTATTATTGCTCACTGACGATGTCACTACCACTGATTACTGTTAGCAGTTTGCATGGGGGTCGAGTCCAAGCTCCTGGCCCCGCCTCTTCACTGGTCGCTACTAGGTCACTCTCCCTGAACCGTGAGCTTTATCATACCCCTGTTTAAAGCTATGTATGGATCCTGCCTCACTACATCACTTCCCAAATTTTTCCACTTCCTGACTACTCTGTGATTCATGTGTGTCTTCAACTTCCAACTGTGTCCCCTTGTTGCTGTGTCCCATCTCTTGAACATCATGTCTTTGTCCACCTTGTCAATTCCTCTCAGTATTTTGTATGTCGTTATCATGTCCCACCTATCTCTCCTGTCCTCCAGTGTCGTCAAGTTGATTTCCCTTAACCTCTCCTTGTAGGACATACCTCTTAGCTCTGGAACTAGTCTTGTTGCAAACCTTTGCACTTTCTCTAATTTGTTTACGTGCTTGGCTAGGTGTGTGTTCCAAACTGGTGCTGCATATTCCAATATGGGCCTAACGTTCACGGTGTACAGGGTCCTAAACGATTCCTTATTAAGATGTCGGAATGCTGTTCTGAGGTTTGCCAGGCGCCCGTATGCTGCAGCGGTTATTTGGTTGATGTGTGCCTCCGGTGATGTGCTCGGTGTTATGGTCACCCCAAGGTCTTTCTCCCTGAGTGAGGTCTGTAGTCTTTGTCCACCTAGCCTATACTCTGTCTGCGGTCTTCTTTGCCCCTCCCCAATCTTCATGACTTTGCATTTGGCTGGATTGAATTCGAGAAGCCAGTTACTGGACCACATGTCCAGCCTGTCCAGGTCTCTTTGCAGTCCTGCCTCATCCTCGTCCGATTTAATTCTTCTCATCAACTTCACGTCATCTGCGAACAGGGACACTTCAGAGTCTATTCCTTCCATCATGTCGTTCACATATATCAAAAATAGCACTGGTCCTAGAAATGACCCCTGTGGGACCCCGCTCATAACAGGCGCCCACTGTGATACCTCTTCACGTACCATGACTCGTTGCTGCCTCCCTGTCAGGTATTCCGTTATCCATTGCAGTGCCCTCCCTTTTACGTGCGCCTGATCCTCCAGCTTCTGCACTAATCTCTTGTGGGGAACTGTGTCAAAGGCCTTCCTGCAGTCTAGGAAAACGCAATCTACCCACCCCTCTCTCTCGAGTCTTACTTCTGTTACCTTGTCATAAAACTCCAGGAGGTTTGTGATACAAGATTTGCCTTCCATGAACCCATGCTGGTTTTCATTTATAATCTTGTTCCTTTCCAGGTGTTCGACCACTCTCCTCCTGATAATCTTCTCCATGACTTTGCACACAATACATGTCAGAGACACAGGTCTGTAGTTTAGTGCCTCGTATCTGTTTCCTTTCTTATATATGGGGACTACATTAACTGTCTTCCATTTCTCAGGTAGTTGCCCAGTTTCAAGGGATGTGTTGAAGATTGTGGTTAGAGGGATGCACAGCATCTCTGCTCCTTCTCTAAGGACCCATGGGGAGATGTTATCTGGTCCCATCGCATTTGAGGTGTCAAGGTCACTTAAGAGCTTCTTCACCTCCTCCTCAGTTGTTCGTATGTCATCCAACACTTGTTGGTATATTCCCTCTTGATGTTCCCTTCTGTGCTGTCTTCCCACAGCCCTTCCTGTCTCTACTGTAAAAACTTCCTTAAATCTCCTGTTCAGCTCCTCACATACCTCCTGATCATTTCTTGTGAGTTCTCCACCTTCTGTCCTTAATCTGATCCCCTGGTCTTTGACTGTTGTCTTCCTCCTGATGTGGCTATACAACAGTTTCGGGTCAGTCTTGATTCTCGATGCTATGTCATTATCATACTGTCGCTGGGCCTCCCTCCTTACCTGTGCGTACTCATTCCTGGCTCTGCGACTGATCTCCCTATTTTCATGTGTTCTCTGCCTTCTGTACTTTTTCCATTCTCTATTTCATTTTGTTTTTGCCTCCTTACACCGTCGGGTAAACCAGGGGCTCGTTCTGGTCTTCCTGTTGTTACTGTTGCCCTTGGGAATAAACCTTTCCACTGCCTCCTTGCATTTTGTTGTTACATATTCATCCCGCAGGAAGTTCTTCAACCCTATGTAGTCCCCTCTTTTATAGTCAGGCTTTTCCCATTCAACTCCTGTTATTCTCTCCACTTGCAGCTCTACTATGTATTCAAAGCACAGAACCACGTGGTCGCTAGCTCCTAGGGGACTCTCATACTTGATGTCCTCTATATCTGAGCTGCCCAGGGTGAACACAAGGTCCAATCTTGCTGGTTCATCCACCCCTCTCACTCTGGTAGTGTCCTTAACATGTTGGTGCATGAGGTTTTCCAGCAGCACGTCCAACATCCTGGCTCTCCATGTTTCGGGACCCCCATGTGGCTCCAGGTTTTCCCAGTCAATCTCTCTGTGGTTGAAATCCCCCATAACCAGCAACTTTGCTCTGCTGGAGTGAGCTCTTCTTGCCACCTCAGCAAGTGTGTCCACCATTGCTCTGTTGCTCTCTTCATATTCCTCTCTTGGCCTCCTGCAGTTCTGTGGTGGATTATACATCACTGCAATGACCACTTTGTGTTCCCCAGACTGAAGTGTACCTGCTATGTAGTCTTTCTCCCGTCTCATCTATTCCTTCCATTTTCTCGAATTTCCATCTGTTTTTTACGAGCAGAGCAACCCCACCTCCCCCCCTGCCCCTTCTATCTTTCCTCATGATCTGGTATCCTGGTGGGAAGATTGCATCTGTTATTGTGTCCATGAGTTTTGTTTCTGTAACTGCTATGATGTCTGGGGACTTCTCATTGATTCTTTCTTGCCATTCCTCATGTTTATTTGTTAATCCATCTGCATTTGTGTACCAAACCTTCAACTTCTGTTCTAATACTGTAACTGTGGTGCGGGGGGTGGAAACAGAGGGATCGGTGTGTGATGGTTGGTTTGGATTGTTCAGTTGCCTTGGGGGTGTCGTGGCTGGAGTCCTTCTGCAGGTGTTTCTGGGGGGTGCGCTTGTCCTTCCATTTGATCCTGGATTATTCTGCTCTCCTTTTTCATTTCCTCCCATTTCTCCTTTCGTTTTTGAACTCTCTCTTTCATTGTCTTCCTTTCGTCCTGTGTTCTGTCTCGATCGAGGTACACACTCCGGAACTCCTGCTTGCCTCTCAGCCGTGCTTTCTCCTGCAGGATCATGGTTCGGGTTGATTCTGCCTTGAAAATTACTTTGAGAGGCCGATTCCTTTTCTTTGTGAACCACCCAATTCTCCGAAAATTTGCCACCTGGGTCATGTCCCCCTCGCCTATCACCTTCATGATATCTTCAATCGCTTTTTTCTCCTCCTGCTTTCTTTCATCATAAGTTTCCCCTTTAGCTTCGTCTAGCCCATAGACAAACACGGATCTTTCCCTTTCCACCTCCCACTGTGACTCCCATTGCATCCTCTGATGTGTTTTAGTTCCTTCCCATGGAGTGTTCCTTCCTTCAGTCCCTTCCCTAGTTATGGCCCCTATGCTTCTTGGTTTATCCTTCCTGCTCACCTGCTCCTGGCCCCCACAGGTATCTGGTAAGGTCCTTGCACATGTCCTAGTTCCTTCAATGAATTCCAACCTCTCATTCTGTCCTAGTGTGCTCCCTGTCTTTGTTTTGGCCCCATGTGGGTTTGACAGGACCTCTGCATACAGTTTAGTTTCCATGCTTCCTTCAGACCTGTTGTCTGTGTTTGATGTAGCCATTGCCGATGCTACTTCTGTAATATCTTTGTCTCTGTGCTGTTTCAGATGTCTCAGCTCCTCTTCTAATCTCTCTATCTTGATTTCTGCTGCTGTGGCCTGTTGCTTCCACCTTCTGCATTCTGCTGCTAACCTCTCTTCCATCTTCCTTTCCAGCTCATCTAGTCTCCTTCCCCAGTCTTCCTCCCTTTTTTTTGTGCTCTACCTCCCATTCCTCCCTCCCAGATTCGTCCTTGGAGCCCCTTGTCCTCATCCTGGTTAGGGGGAGGGGAATAGATGGTTATGAGAGGGGATGGATGGTTGTGGGGGAGGGGGGGATGGTTATTGGAGGGGTAGAGATAGTTGGGGGAGGGGGTTAGATGGTTTGGGGGAGAGAGGGGATGGATGGTTATGGGGGAGGGGGAGGATGGTTATTGGAGGGAGGGAGATAGTTGGGGGGTTAGATGGTTTGGGGAGGGGTTAGGTGGTTTGGGGGAGGGGTAGGTGGCTAAGGTGAGGTGGTTAGGGTAGGGGGAGAGGTGGTCAGGGGAGGGGGGGTACGTGTTTGTGTCAAGTGTTTGTGTCAAGTGGTGGAGGGTGTGTGGGTGTGTGTGTGTGTGTATGTGCATGTGTGTGTGTGTGTGTGGTGTGTGTGTGGTGTGTGTGTGTGTGGTGTGTGTGTGGTGTGTGTGTGTGGTGTGTGTGTGTGTGGGGTATGTGTGGTGTGTGTGTGTGTGGTGTGTGTGCGTGGTGTGTGTGTGTGTGTGTGGTGTGTGTGTGGTGTGTGTGGTGTGTGTGTGTGTGGTGTGTGTGTGTGTGGTGTGTGTGTGTGTGGTGTGTGTGTGTGGTGTGTGTGTGTATGTGTGTGTGTGTGTGTGTGAGTGTTTGTGTTTGTGTGTGTGTGTATGTGTTTATGTATGTATGTGTGTGTATGTGTGTGTGTATGTATGTGTGTGTGTGTGTGTGAGTGTGTGAGTGTCTACCCTTGTGTGTGTGTGCTTGTGTGTGAGGGAGGGCGGGTTAGGGGGGGTAGGTTGTGTGGTTGAAAGATCCGTCGTGTAGGCACAAATTTTGTCTCATTTATCTTTCCCAATTATCTACTCTCTCCATTTATTGCTCTTTCTGGATTTACGTATTAATTGTTGCTGGTTATTATCATTTTCCTTGTTCACATTGAGAGAGGACTTCCTAGCTTCCTAAGTATTCTTACTGCTGATAACTACCGGTAGTAACACTGCCTGTGTGCGTGTACTCACCTATTTGTACTCACCTATTTGTGGTTGCAGGGGTCGAGTCACAGCTCCTGGCCCCGCCTCTTCGCTGATTGCTACTAGGTCCTCTCTCTCCCTGCCCCATGAGCTCTATCATATCTCGCCTTAAAACTATGTATGGTTCCTGCCTCCACCACATCACTTTCTAGGCTATTCCACGGCCTGACTACTCTATGACTGAAGAAATACTTCCTAACATCCCTTTGATTCATCTGAGTCTTCAACTTCCAATTGTGACCTCTTGTGTCTGTGTCCCATCTCTGGAACATCCCGTCTTTGTCCACCTCGTCTATTCCGCGCAGTATTTTATATGTCGTTATCATGTCTCCCCTGACCCTCCTGGCCTCCAGTGTCGTCAGGCCGATTTCCCTCAACCTTTCTTCATAGGACAATCCCCGTAGCTCTGGGACTAGTCTTGTTGCAAACCTTTGCACTTTCTCTAATTTCTTGACGTGCTTGACTAGGTGTGGATTCCAAACTGGTGCTGCATACTCCAGTATGGGCCTGACGTAGATGGTGTACAGAGTCTTAAACGAATCCTTACTGAGGTATCGGAACGCTATCCGTAGGTTTGCCAGGCGCCCGTATGCTGCAGCAGTTATCTGATTGATGTGCGCCTCAGGAGATATGCTCGGTGTTATACTCACCCCCAGATCTTTTTCCTTTAGTGAGGTTTGCAGTCTTTGGCCATCTAAACTATATTGTGTCTGCGGTCTTCTTTGCCCTTCCCCAATCTTCATGACTTTGCATTTGGCAGGGTTAAATTCAAGGAGCCAGTTGCTGGACCAGGCTTGTAGCCTGTCCAGATCTCTTTGTAGTCCTGCCTGATCCTCGTCCGATTCGATTCTTCTCATTAACTTCACATCGTCTGCAAATAAGGACACTTCTGAGTCTATCCCTTCCGTTATGTCGTTCACGTATACCAAGAACAGCACAGGTCCTAGGACTGACCCCTGTGGAACCCCGCTTGTCACAGGCGCCCACTCTGACACCTCGTCGCGTACCATGACTCGTTGTTTCCTCCCTGTCAGATATTCTCTGATCCATTGCAGTGCCTTTCCTGTTATGTGTGCCTGGTCCTCTAGCTTTTGCAGTAACCTCTTGTGAGGAACTGTGTCGAAAGCCTTCTTGCAGTCCAAAAATACGCAGTCGATCCACCCCTCTCTCTCTTGTCTTACTTCTGTCACCTTGTCATAAAACTCTAGTAGGTTTGTGACACAGGATTTTCCTTCCCTGAAACCGTGCTGGTTGTCAATTATACACTTGTTTCTTTCCAGGTGCCCCACCACTCTCCTCCTGATGATCTTCTCCATGACCTTGCATACTATACACGTTAGAGATACAGGTCTGTAGTTTAGTGCCTCAGTGTGCCTAGTGTGCATGTGTGTGTGTGTGAGTGTGTGTGTGTGTGTGTGAGAGAATCTTGTGCGGTGTAATGACTGGCCGCAACTTCTTGTGACCTGACACAACCCTCCTGGGACCTGACCCTAGCACCGTCTTACAATGTTGCCCTTAAAAGCTTGTCCCACCTACCTTCTCACACTCGTCAACACTATATTCTCTATGTCTATGCTATTTCTATTCTAATTCTGGTAATAGCTTGCAGGAGTGAGTGACCAGTATCAAACAGTATGCAAGGCCAGCCAGGGCCGTCAACATGCAAACCACAAATAGGCGAATAAACTTGAGGTGACAGTTGCCAGCTGCTGATGACGAAGTCGTAGTCGTAGGCCTTAAATCCCTATTTTGGAGATCCTTCACCCGTGATGATTATAACCATATATTCTCATACATCCCGCTTCCTCACGCGATTTCACTCTTCACCGATGATAGTATACACTTCACATTATATACACTTCACTTTATATGTATAATGGCACACAACTTGTCGTGACGTCACTTCTTCAGGCCTACCTCTACCAATGTGGCAACAGCGCCTAAGACCCCCAACGGTTTGCGCTTTGAAATATTATGATTTCAGCTTTCCTCTCAATTTCTTTAACTAATAACTTTAAATATCACTCGCAGTATTGTTCACTGACGTTCCACTACCACTGATTACTGCTAACTGTTATTGCACGCCATACAACGCTAAGGATCTTGGAGCCTTGTTACCCACATCTTCACCCCACGGACCCACACTGTGTGTGTGTGTGTGTGTGTGTGTGTGTGTGTGCGTCTGTGTGTGCATCTGTGTGTGTGTGTGTGCGTGTGTACTCACCTAGTTGAGGTTGCAGGGGTCGAGTCCAAGCTCCTGGCCCCGCCTCTTCACTGGTCGCTACTAGGTCACTCTCCCTGAGCCGTGAGCTTTATCATACCTTTGCTTAAAGCTATGTATGGATCCTGCCTCCACTACATCGCTTCCCAAACTATTCCACTTCCTGACTACTCTGTGGCTGAAGAAATACTTCCTAACATCCCTGCGATTCATCTGTGTCTTCAACTTCCAACTGTGTCCCCTTGTTGCTGTGTCTCAGCTCTGGAACATCCTGTCTTTGTCCACCTTGTCAATTCCCCTAAGTATTTTGTATGTCGTTATCATGTCCCCCCTATCTCTCCTGCCCTCCAGTGTCGTCAGGTTGATTTCCCTTAATCTCTACTCGCAGGACATACCACTTAGCTCTGGAACTAGTCTTGTTGCAAACCTTTGCACTTTCTCTAGTTTGTTTACGTGCTTGGCTAGGTGTGGGTTCCAAACTGGTGCCGCATACTCCAATATGGGCCTAACGTACACGGTGTACAGGGTCCTGAATGATTCCTTATTAAGATGTCGGAATGCTGTTCTGAGGTTTGCTAGGCGCCCATATGCTGAAGCAGTTATTTGGTTGATGTGCACTTCAGGAGATGTGCCTGGTGTTATACTCACCACAAGAACTTTTTCCTTGAGTGAGGTTTGTAGTCTCTGGCCCCCTAGACTGTACTCCGTCTGCGGTCTTCTTTGCCCTTCCCCAATCTTCATGACTTTGCACTTGGTGGGGTTGAACTCCAGGAGCCAATTGCTAGACCAGGTCTGCAGCCTGTCCAGATCCCTTTGTAGTTCTGCCTGGTCTTTGATCGAATGAATTCTTCTCATCAACTTCACGTCATCGGCAAGCAGGGACACTTCGGAGTCTATTCCTTCCGTCATGTCGTTCACAAATACCAGAAACAACACTGGTCCTAGGACTGACCCCTGTGGGACCCCACTGGTCACAGGTGCCCACCCTGACACCTCGCCACGTACCACGACTCGCTGCTGTCTTCCTGACAAGTATTCCCTGATCCATTGTAGTGCCTTCCCTGTTATCCCAGTTTGGTCCTCCAGTTTTTGTATGCTCAGGCCAGTGGTCACCTGCGGTCATACCTGCCTAAGCTCTTGAGAGTTAGCATGGGGCTGTTACCAAGCACCATGGCTTGTAGTGTTTTAGAATCTCAGGTTCAAGTGTTGAAGAAGGAGATTCTACTTCTTCAGGAGGAAAATAGGAGGCTGAAGCTTCACATAGATGAGTTTGGGAGCAAGTGTGAAAGGATTTAGCTGGTAAGGAGAAAATGGTCACCAGCAGTGATAGTTGCAGCCGCTTTAAGTGCAAATAGTTCACAGTTCAGGAAGAAGGAAGATGAGGAGAGTTAATAGAGAAGATGTGAAGGTAGGAAATCGATTCTCTGTTCTCCAAGACGAGTGTACTTCAGTGGTTAGTGAGGTTGAAGGTACCACTGATTTCCCTGCTAATCAAGATAAGAATATTTTAATAGTAGGCGATTCTCAGGTAAGATATATGGACCATGCATTTTGTAACAGAGACAGAAAGGTCAGACAGAGAGTGTGTCTTTCTGGAGCTGGTGTTGGTGACATAGTCAGCAGGTTGGATAATATTATGGCAGGTAATGGGAACAAGCCCATTATCTGTCTTAGTGCTGGGGGTAATGACATTGGGAACGGGAGGAGAGAGGAGCTGCTGGATAAGTACAGGTCAGCCGCAGAAGTAGTTAGGTCTAAGGGAGGGATCCCAGTCATATGTCGCATCTTGCCTAGAATGGGAGTGGGCAATAAATTGCTGGCTAGACAGGTACTGCAAGGAACTTGCAATCCCATTCACTGATAATTGGGACCTATTCTTTGGCAAACATGATATGTATGCAAGGGATGGGGTTCATCTCTCTGGGGATGGAGTGGTTACATTAGCCAATTCAATCGAGAGGGTAATTGATGACTTGCCTAGGAATTTAAACTGATTGATTATAGAAGTATGGGTGTTTGTGGGAAACAATCAGGCTGCAGCAGGGATATGTTTAAAAGACAATATTCAAAATAAAGTTGCTTGTAATGGCAAATCAATTGATCAACAAAGAGAAATAGTAGAGGGCAACCAGTGACTAGCTCCCTTAAGGTTTACTATAGAAATAGTAGGAGTCTAAGAAATAAGATAGATGAGTTAAGATTACTTGCAAGTGTAGGTAATATAGATATTATTGGTATAACAGAGACCTGGTTCAACCTGAAACATAGAGAAATGCATTCTGAATGCAACATCCAGGGTTATAAACTATTCCACACTGATACGGTCAACAGGAAGGGTGGTGGTGTGGTGATGTATGTCAGAAAAAATTTAAATTGTTGTCTTAGACATGATATAAGATTAGAAACATCGAACACAGAATCTGTTTGGCTTCAGTTTCTCGAAGGACGTGGCAAATTAATTTTGGGTATGATTTATAGGTCCCCAAACCTTGATAGGGAGTGCAGTAAGCTGTTATGGGAGGAAATTCATAAGGCATCTAGATCTGAAAATGTTGTGATAATGGGAGATTTTAACTTTAGACAAGTTGATTGGAACAATATGACAGGAAATCTTGAGTCTAGTGACTTTCTTGATACGGTTCAGAATTGCTTTTTAGAACAGGTTGTGACAGAACCAACTAGAGTAAACAATCTGGTTGACTTGGTTCTTGCCAACAAAGAGTCACTAATTAATAATCTTGAGGTTAATGATGAGCTTGGGGAAAGTGATCACAAATCACTTAGTTTCAATATATCATGGAATTACCCAGATAACTGCAATCAAATCTCTGTCCCAGATTTTCGCTTGACCGACTTCATGGGACTGAAAAATTACCTGGGTGGGCTAAATTGGGATGTCCTGACTATGGGTCAGGTAGGTGATCTTGGTTGCCAATATGACGTTTTTCAGAGCATAGTTCTAGCTGCCCAGACAACTTTTGTTTCGAGTAGGGAAATTAGATCTAAAAAAAATAATCCCAAATGGATGAACAATAGATTAAAACATCTCATTGGTCAAAAGAGTGGCATATATAGGCGTAACAAAAGAGGGGATGGGCAGTTAAGAAATCAATATATTCAATTAAAGAGAGAAATAAAGAAAGGAATAAGAAAGGCAAAAAGGGATTATGAGGCTAATGTCGCAAGGAATTCAAAGACTAACCCAAAAGGTGTCTCTCCGGTATACAGAGGTAAGATTAGGGACAAGACTGGCCCACTTAAGAGTAACTCTGGTCAGATCACTGACAGTGATAAGGATATGTATGAAATTCTCAATACCTACTTCCTCTCAGTTTTCACCCAGGAAAATACTAGCGATATTCCTGAAATAATAGATTATGTAGAACAGGATGATAATAAACTATGTACAAATGCAGTAACTAGTGACATGATCCTCAGACAAATAGAGAAACTAAAACCTAACAAATCCCCAGGCCCTGATGAACTATTTGCAAGGGTGTTAAAGGAATGTAAAGAGGAACTTAGCATACCTTTGGCTAATCTTTTTAAGATATCACTACAAACTGGCATAGTACCTGATAAGTGGAAAATGGCAAATGTAATACCTATTTACAAGGCAGGTGACAGGTCCTTGGCTTCGAACTATAGACCAATAAGCCTTACCTTCATAGTGGGAAAATTTATGGAATCAATAACTGCCGAAGCAATTCATAGCCATCTTGACAGGCACAGATTGATTAATGAATCTCAACACGGTTTTACAAAGGGGCGTTCCTGCCTTATGAATTTACTAACTTTTTTTTACCAAGGTGTTTGGGGAGGTAGATCATGGTAATGAATATGATATTGTGTATATGGACTTCAGTAAGGAGGCTGTAGGGCAATTTTCCGCGCGCTCTCAAAAAAAATCGAAAAATTATGGAAATTGAGTTATTTATACAGAAAAATAGCTTAACTCTTTGGCAACACAATAGTACCAGAATGAACGTTCATTTATATCAGGTATGGTGACGGCGATATGGATAGCACGTCTACTCACAACCCATATATTTCTTGGAAATTTTTCCTTGTTTTTTTATCGTTTTTTCTTGCATTATTCTTTCTAATATAGTAACTGACTACTTTGCATCATATAAAAGTAGGCGGAGCTTATTCGTAGAGTGCCAGCCAATCAGGCACCATCTGGGAACGCTCGGCAGTACTCCCGCTCCAGAGAGAGCCAGGAGAAATTACTTCATTATAACGCTTATAACAGCTTATATATCAACTCTACGGCTTATTTATCTATCAGAATTGATCTAATATGATATAAAAGATACTATAAATAACATACAAACATGTTATATACTCTAGACTGAATAAAATAAGCCATAATATAGCGAGAGACCATCGGGAATATTTCGATATGAATATGTTACTCCTCTCACATGTCGTCTTTGAGTAAGAGAAAACGGTGTTTTGAAGAGAATAACTACACTAGAGCATCAGTTTACTAAGAAATACACCCAAACAAAAGCGATTTTCGCGATTTTTTTTTTTCGAGACGGTGGGCCGGCCGGCGTTCCAGGCCAATATCTCGGAAGTAACTTATTCACCTAATGTACCTATTTCTTCCTTTATTACTTAATTAAATGGAATAATATTCACAGAAATTGTAGAATGATGATTTCTCTAATTTCATACGGCATATTTCTGGAAATATTCCAAATACTTTGGGAGTTATGTGCGAGTAGGTGTGGGTGGGAGTGAGTTGGACCTGACTAGCTTGTGCTGCTGGGTCTGGTGCAGTGCTCCATCTTTGAGTGAAGGTGACCAGACTGGGTGGGTCACTGGCCTAATCCGGGGAGGTGTCATTGGTCTAATCTGGGGGGGTGTCATTGGTCTAATCCGGGGGGGAACATGGACCTGCTCCGCATGGATCAGTAGGCCTGTTGCAGTGTTCCTTCTTTCTTATGTTCTTATCTTTTGTGTGGAACTGTGTCAAACGCCTTCTTGCAGTCCATTTCTTGCGCAGGTGTGTTTGTTTGTGTGTACTCACCTAGTTGAGATTGCAGGGGTCGAGTCCAAGCTTCTGGCCCCGCCTCTTCACTGGTCGCTACTAGGTCACTCTCCCTGAACCATGAGCTTTATCGTACCTCTGCTTAAAGCTATGTATGGATCCTGCCTCCACTACATC
The DNA here is from genome assembly GCF_038502225.1 of Cherax quadricarinatus. NCBI lineage: Eukaryota > Metazoa > Arthropoda > Malacostraca > Decapoda > Parastacidae > Cherax > Cherax quadricarinatus. The sequence goes on from NC_091315.1 coordinate 23,264,326, forward strand.
ACTTCCCAAACTATTCCACTTCCTGACTACTCTGTGGCTTAAGAAATACTTCCTAACATCCCTTTGATTCATCTGTGTCTTCAGTTTCCAACTGTGTCCCCGTGTTGATGTGTCCAGTCTATGGAACATCCTGTCTTTGTCCACCTTGTCAATTCCTCTCAGTATTTTGTAAGTCGTTATCATGTCCCCCTATCTCTCCTGTCCTCCAGTGTCGTTAGGTTGATTTCCCTTAACCTCTCCTCATAGGACATACCTCTTAACTCTGGGACTAGTCTTGTTGCAAACCTTTGCACTTTCTCTAGTTTCTTTACGTGCTTGGCTAGGTGTGGGTTCCAAACTGGTGCCGCATACTCCAATATGGGCCTAACGTACACGGTGTACAGGGTCCTGAACGATTCCTTATTAAGATGTTGGAATGCTGTTCTGAGGTTTGCCAGGCGCCCATATGCTGCAGCAGTTATTTGGTTGATGTGCGCTTCAGGAGATGTGCCTGGTGTTATACTCACCCCAAGATCTTTTTCCTTGAGTGATGTTCATAGTCTCTGGCCCCCTAGACTGTACTCCGTCTGCGGTCTTCTTCGCCCTTCCCCAATCCTCATGACTTTGCACTTGGTAGGATTGAACTCCAGGAGCCAATTGCTGGACCAGGTCTGCAGCCTGTCCAGATCCCTTTGTAGTTCTGCCTGGTCTTCGATCGAATGAACTCTTCTCATCAACTTCACGTCATCTGCAAACAGGGACACCTCGGAGTTTATTCCTTCCGTCATGTCATTCACAAATACCAGAAACAGCACTGGTCCTAGGACTGACCCCTGTGGGACCCCGCTGGTCACAGGTGCCCACTCTGACACCTCGCCACGTACCATTACTCGCTGCTGTCTTCCTGACAAGTATTCCCTGATCCATTGCAGTGCCTTCCCTGTTATCCCTGCTTGGTCCTCCAGTTTTTGCACTAATCTCTTGTGTGGTACTGTGTCAAACGCCTTCTTGCAGTCCAAGAAAATGCAATCCACCCACCCCTCTCTCTCTTGTCTTACTGCTGTCACCATGTCATAGAACTCCAGTAGGTTTGTGACACAGGATTTCCCGTCTCTGAAACCATGTTGGCTGCTGGTGATGAGATCATTCCTTTCTAGATGTTCAACCATTCTTCTCCTGACAATCTTTTCCATGATTTTGCATGCTATACATGTCAGTGACACTGGTCTGTAGTTTAGTGCTTCATGTCTGTCTCCATTTTTAAAGATTGGGACCACATTTGCTGTCTTGCATGCCTCAGGCAATCTCCCTGTTTCGATAGATGTATTGAATATTGTTGTTACGGGTACACATAGCGCCTCTGCTTCCTCTCTCAAGACCCATGTGTGTGTGTGTGTGTGTGTGTGTGTGTGTGTGTGTGTGTGTGTGTGTGTGTGTGTGTGTGTGTGTGTGTGTGTGTGTGTGTGTGTGTGTGTGTGTGTGTGTGCGCGCGCGTGTGCTTGCGCGCGAGCATGTGTTCATTTGTTCTCAACGAGTTGTGGCCAGAAAGATGTTAATCTCATGTGTTCTGGCTTTCATTGAGACTTTTCGAAAATGAATAATAGAGCCTTAAATCATTTATGTATTAACAAAAGTCAAGAGTCGCAGTTCAACATATGACTGTTCCACAGCATGCCCAAACACCAGATCCTGCTTGTTGTACGAGGGAGGTCAGTGTAAATCAACCTGCGCAAAAAATGAGCGAGTGACTCCTGGCATTTGTAACTTGGGAAAAAATTGCAAGTGTTGTGCCAAGCAATGCACGCCACTGAAGTCGTGCACTGACATCAATGGCTTTTGTGTTCAAGACCGGAAGGACTGTGTTAATGGCTTCATAAACGTGGGAGACTGTCAAGGTTATGGATGCATGTGCTGCAGCCGGGAACGTAAGTTGATCAAATTAACAAATTATTCCTGTTACCTTAAAATATCTATCAATTCAAAACTAATATATAACAGATATCAAACACTACTCTAAATGACTACAACTACTTAAATAAATTAATACAAAAGCTAGTTTCCTGATTTAGAAAACAGTTAAAAGAAATACATTATTCATGATATTAATATACAGTAGGCTTTTAAATTTTTATATAATTTTATTTAAATATTTACAAAATATTTGCAATGACGTATGCTAGTAACTAGTTGTCAGAGGAACTTATCCATAGACAGGTCTTTGTGTGTGTATGTGTGTATGTGTGTATGTGTGTATGTGTATGTGTGTGTGTGTGTGTGTGTGTGTGTGTGTGTGTGTGTGTGTGTGTGTGTGTGTGTGTGTGTGTGTGTGTGTGTGTGTGTGTGTGTGTGTGTGTGTGTACTTTCGTTTCTCACCGAGTTGTGGCGAGAAAGATGTTTACCTCATGAGTTCTGGCGTTGAATGAGACTTTCAAAAATGAATAATAGAACCTTAAATCATTTATGTATTAAGGAAAGTCAAGAGTCGCAGTTCAACATATGACTGTTCCACAGCATGCCCAAATACCAGATCATGTTTGTTGTATGAGGGAGGCCATTGCAAATTAACCTGCGCAAGAAATGAGCGAGTGACTTAAGGCATTTGTAACTTGGGAAAAAATTGCAAATGTTGCGCCAAGCAATGTATGCCACTGAAGGAGGCTGTATCAGCATTAAATGTTGCTTTTTCGTTTACCGTCCGATTTCCTCCAGTTTTAGTGCACAAGACAACGTGTTTTCACTCTTTCTTGAAAATATTTATCAAAAATATACCTTAAACAACAACTGAGAAAAGACTGAAAAAGGACTGATTTACTGAAAATGCCCTTTGGCAGGTTGCTTGTCCTATATGGGACGACGTAAGGTTGTTTGGACACTTGGTGCCAAGAGAACAATGCTTATACGAATTTGTAATTAGTACGTTTCCTCTAAATAACTTATCTTTATTTCACAAAAAATAAAGTTTGTTAGTTCTTGGAATGTTGCAAAAAATCTGCCCTTTACTCCCACATAACTCCCAAATTATTTGGAATATTTAAAAAAAATTATTAATTGGAAATTACAGAAAACATTATTCTACAATTTCTGTGAATATTATTACATTTAATTAAGTAATAAAGGCAGACTATATACCGTAAAGTGAATAAGTTACTTTCGAGATATTGGCCTGGAGCGCCGGCCGGCCCACCGTCTCAAAAAAAAAAAAAAAAAAAAAATCGCGAAAATCGCGTTTGGGTGTATTTCTTGGTAAACTGATGTTCTAGTGCAGTTAACCTTTTCAAAACACCGTTTTCTCTTACTCAGAGATCAAAGAATACGTCATGGAGACGATATAAGAGTAGGAACTCATTTTTATCGAAATATTCCTGATGGTCTCTCGCCATATTATGGCTTATTTTATTCAGTTTAGAGTATATAACATGTTTGTATGTTATTTATAGTGTTTATTATATCATATTAGATCAATTCTGATAGATAAATAACCCGTAGAGTTGATATATAAGCTGATATAAGCGTAATAAAGAAGTGATTTCTCCTGGCACTCTCTGGAGCGGGAACACTGCCGAGCGTTCCCATATGGTTCCTGGTTGGCTCTAAGTCTACGGATAAGCTCCGTTTACTGTTTTACGATGCCAAATAGTCAGTTATTATAATAGAAAGAGTAATGCAAGAAAAAGAGATAAAAAACAAGGAAAAAATTCCAAAAAAATATATGGGCTGTGAGCAGACTCGCTACCCATATCGCCGACACCTTACCTGATATAAATGAACATTCATTCTGGTACCATTGTGTTGCCAAAGAGTTAAGCCATTTTTCTGTATAAATAACTCAATTTCCATAATTTTTCGATTTTTTTTGAGAGCGCGCAGAAAATTGCTATACAGCGTCCTGAAGTCGTGCACTGCCGTCAAAGGCTTTTGTATTCAAGACAAGAAGGACTGTGTTAATGGCTTCATAAACGTGGGAGACTGTCAAGGTTATGGATGCATGTGCTGCAGCCCGGAAAGTCAGTTGATCAAATTACCAGATAATTCTTATTATCCTGAAATATCTATCGGTACAAAATAAATATATATCAAACACTACCCTAATTGTGTTATAACAATTTAAATATAATAATTCAAAACTTATATGGGTGTGAAGGTTGGGTGGTAAATGCAGCAGCGAGGAGACGGTTGGAGGCAGTGGAGATGTCCTGTTTAAGGGCAATGTGTGGTGTAAATATTATGCAGAAAATTCTTAGTGTGGAAATTAGGAGAAGGTGTGGAGTTAATAAAAGCATTAGTCAGAGGGCAGAAGAGGGGTTGTTGAGGTGGTTTGGTCATTTAGAGGGAATGGGTCAAAGTAGAATGACATGGAAAGCATATAAATCTATAGGGGAAGGAAAGAGGGGTAGGGGTCGTCCTCGAAAGGGTTGGAAAGAGGGGGTAAAGGAGGTTTTGTGGGCGAGGGGCTTGGACTTCCAGCAAGCGTGCATGAGCGTGTTAGATAGGAGTGAATGGAGACGAATGATACTTGGGACCTGACGATCTGTTGGAGTGTGAGCAGGGTAACATTTAGTGAAGGGATTCAGGGAAACCGGTTATTTTCATATAGTCGGACTTGAGTCCTGGAAATGGGAAGTACAATGCCTGCATTTTAAAGAAGGGGTTTGGGATATAGGCAGTTTGGAGGGATATGTTGTGTATCTTTATACGTGTATGCTTCTAAACTGTTGTATTCTGAGCACCTCTGCAAAAGCAGTGATAATGTGTGAGTGTGGTGAAAGTGTTGAATGATGATGAAAGTATTTTCTTTTTGGGGATTTTCTTTCTTTTTTGGGTCACCCTGCCTCGGTGGGAGACGACCGACTTGTTGAAAAAAAAAATTCAAAACTAGTTTCCTGATTTAGAAAAGTGAAAAAAGAAATTTTACATAATTTATGATATTAATATACAGTAGGCTTTTAATTTTTTTATAATTTTATTTAAATAGGTATAACATATTTGCAATGGTGTCTGACTTACCGAAAGACAGGTCTTTGTGGCATGTGTGTGTGTGTGTGTGTGTGTGTGTGTGTGTGTGTGTGTGTGTGTGTGTGTGTGTGTGTGTGTGTGTGTGTGTGTGTGTGTGTATACTCACTTAGTTGAGTTTGCATGGGGGTCGAGTCCAAGCTCCTGGCCCTGCCTCTTCACTGGTCGCTACTAGGTCACTCTCCCTGAACCGTGAGCTTTATCATATCCCTGTTTAAAGCTATGTATGGATCCTGCCTCCACTACATCACTTCCCAAACTTTTCCACTTCCTGACTACTCTGTGATTCATGTGTGTCTTCAACTTCCAACTGTGTCCCCTTGTTGCTGTGTCCCATCTCTTGAACATCCTGTCTTTGTCCACCTTGTCAATTCCTCTCAGTATTTTGTAAGTCGTTATCATGTCCCCCCTATCTCTCCTGTCCTCCAGTGTCGTCAGGTTGATTTCCCTTAACCTCTCCTCATAGGACATACCTCTTAACTCTGGGACTAGTCTTGTTGCAAACCTTTGCACTTTCTCTAGTTTCTTTACGTGCTTGGCTAGGTGTGGGTTCCAAACTGGTGCCGCATACTCCAATATGGGCCTAACGTACACGGTGTACAGGGTCCTGAACGATTCCTTATTAAGATGTTGGAATGCTGTTCTGAGGTTTGCTAGGCGCCCATATGCTGCAGCAGTTATTTGGTTGATGTGCGCTTCAGGAGATGTGCCTGGTGTTATACTCACCCCAAGATCTTTTTCCTTGAGTGATGTTCATAGTCTCTGGCCCCCTAGACTGTACTCCGTCTGCGGTCTTCTTTGCCCTTCCCCAATCCTCATGACTTTGCACTTGGTAGGATTGAACTCCAGGAGCCAATTGCTGGACCAGGTCTGCAGCCTGTCCAGATCCCTTTGTAGTTCTGCCTGGTCTTCGATCGAATGAACTCTTCTCATCAACTTCACGTCATCTGCAAACAGGGACACCTCGGAGTTTATTCCTTCCGTCATGTCATTCACAAATACCAGAAACAGCACTGGTCCTAGGACTGACCCCTGTGGGACCCCGCTGGTCACAGGTGCCCACTCTGACACCTCGCCACGTACCATTACTCGCTGCTGTCTTCCTGACAAGTATTCCCTGATCCATTGCAGTGCCTTCCCTGTTATCCCTGCTTGGTCCTCCAGTTTTTGCACTAATCTCTTGTGTGGTACTGTGTCAAACGCCTTCTTGCAGTCCAAGAAAATGCAATCCACCCACCCCTCTCTCTCTTGTCTTACTGCTGTCACCATGTCATAGAACTCCAGTAGGTTTGTGACACAGGATTTCCCGTCTCTGAAACCATGTTGGCTGCTGGTGATGAGATCATTCCTTTCTAGATGTTCAACCATTCTTCTCCTGACAATCTTTTCCATGATTTTGCATGCTATACATGTCAGTGACACTGGTCTGTAGTTTAGTGCTTCATGTCTGTCTCCTTTTTTAAAGATTGGGACCACATTTGCTGTCTTCCATGCCTCAGGCAATCTCCCTGTTTCGATAGATGTATTGAATATTGTTGTTAGGGGTACACATAGCGCCTCTGCTTCCTCTCTCAGGACCCATGTGTGTGTGTGTGTGTGTGTGTGTGTGTGTGTGTGTGTGTGTGTGTGTGTGTGTGTGTGTGTGTGTGTGTGTGTGTGTGTGTGTGTGCGCATGTGCTTGCGCGCGAGCACGTGTTCGTTTGTTCTCAACGAGTTGTGGCCAGAAAGATGTTAATCTCATGAGTTCTGGCTTTCATTGAGACTTTTCGAAAATGAATAATAAAGCCTTAAATCATTTATGTATTAACGAAAGTCAAGAGTCGCAGTTCAACATATGACTGTTCCACAGCATGCCCAAACACCAGATCCTGCTTGTTGTACGAGGGAGGTCAGTGTAAATCAACCTGCGCAAAAAATGAGCGAGTGACTCCCGGCATTTGTAACTTGGGAAAAAATTGCAAGTGTTGTGCCAAGCAATGCACGCCACTGAAGTCGTGCACTGACATCAATGGCTTTTGTGTTCAAGACCGGAAGGACTGTGTTAATGGCTTCATAAACGTGGGAGACTGTCAAGGTTATGGATGCATGTGCTGCAGCCGGGAACGTAAGTTGATCAAATTAACAAATTATTCCTGTTACCTTAAAATATCTATCAATTCAAAACTAATATATAACAGATATCAAACACTACTCTAAATGACTACAACTACTTAAATATAGTAATACAAAAGCTAGTTTCCTGATTTAGAAAACAGTTAAAAGAAATACATTATTCATGATATTAATATACAGTAGGCTTTTAAATTTTTATATAATTTTATTTAAATATTTACAAAATATTTGCAATGACGTATGCTAGTAACTAGTTGTCAGAGGAACTTATCCATAGACAGGTCTTTGTGTGTGTATGTGTGTATGTGTGTATGTGTGTATGTGTGTATGTGTGTATGTGTATGTGTGTATGTGTGTGTGTGTGTGTGTGTGTGTGTGTGTGTGTGTGTGTGTGTGTGTGTGTGTGTGTGTGTGTGTGTGTGTGTGTGTGTGTGTGTGTGTGTGTGTGTGTGTGTGTGTGTACTTTCGTTTCTCACCGAGTTGTGGCGAGAAAGATGTTTACCTCATGAGTTCTGGCGTTGAATGAGACTTTCAAAAATGAATAATAGAACCTTAAATCATTTATGTATTAAGGAAAGTCAAGAGTCGCAGTTCAACATATGACTGTTCCACAGCATGCCCAAATACCAGATCATGTTTGTTGTATGAGGGAGGCCATTGCAAATTAACCTGCGCAAGAAATGAGCGAGTGACTTCAGGCATTTGTAACTTGGGAAAAAATTGCAAATGTTGCGCCAAGCAATGTATGCCACTGAAGGAGGCTGTATCAGCATTAAATGTTGCTTTTTTGTTTACCGTCCGATTTCCTCCAGTTTTGGTGCACAAGACAACGTGTTTTCACTCTTTCTTGAAAATATTTATCAAAAATATACCTTAAACAACAACTGAGAAAAGACTGAAAAAGGACTGATTTACTGAAAATGCCCTTTGGCAGGTTGCTTGTCCTATATGGGACGACGTAAGGTTGTTTGGACACTTGGTGCCAAGAGAACAATGCTTATACGAATTTGTAATTAGTACCTTTCCTCTAAATAACTTATCTTTATTTCACAAAAAATAAAGTTTGTTAGTTCTTGGAATGTTGCAAAAAATCTGCCCTTTACTCCCACATAACTCCCAAATTATTTGGAATATTTAAAAAAAATTATTAATTGGAAATTACAGAAAACATTATTCTACAATTTCTGTGAATATTATTACATTTAATTAAGTAATAAAGGCAGACTATGTACCGTAAAGTGAATAAGTTACTTTCGAGATATTGGCCTGGAGCGCCGGCCGGCCCACCGTCTCAAAAAAAAAAAAAAAAAAAAAATCGCGAAAATCGCGTTTGTTTGGGTGTATTTCTTAGTAAACTGATGTTCTAGTGCAGTTAACCTTTTCAAAACACCGTTTTCTCTTACTCAGAGACCAAAGAATACGTCATGGAGACGATATAAGAGTAGGAACTCATTTTTATCGATATATTCCCGATGGTCTCTCGCCATATTATGGCTTATTTTATTCAGTTTAGAGTATATAACATGTTTGTATGTTATTTATAGTGTTTATTATATCATATTAGATCAATTCTGATAGATAAATAACCCGTAGAGTTGATATATAAGCTGATATAAGCGTAATAAAGAAGTGATTTCTCCTGGCACTCTCTGGAGCGGGAACACTGCCGAGCGTTCCCATATGGTTCCTGGTTGGCTCTAAGTCTACGGATAAGCTCCGCCTACTGTTTTACGATGCCAAATAGTCAGTTATTATAATAGAAAGAGTAATGCAAGAAAAAGAGATAAAAAACAAGGAAAAAATTCCAAAAAAATATATGGGCTGTGAGCAGACTCGCTACCCATATCGCCGACACCTTACCTGATATAAATGAACATTCATTCTGGTACCATTGTGTTGCCAAAGAGTTAAGCCATTTTTCTGTATAAATAACTCAATTTCCATAATTTTTCGATTTTTTTTGAGAGCGCGCAGAAAATTGCTATACAGTGTCCTGAACTCGTGCACTGCCGTCAAAGGCTTTTGTATTCAAGACAAGAAGGACTGTGTTAATGGCTTCATAAACGTGGGAGACTGTCAAGGTTATGGATGCATGTGCTGCAGCCCGGAAAGTCAGTTGATCAAATTACCAGATAATTCTTATTATCCTGAAATATCTATCGGTACAAAATAAATATATATCAAACACTACCCTAATTGTGTTATAACAATTTAAATATAATAATTCAAAACTTATATGGGTGTGAAGGTTGGGTGGTAAATGCAGCAGCGAGGAGACGGTTGGAGGCAGTGGAGATGTCCTGTTTAAGGGCAATGTGTGGTGTAAATATTATGCAGAAAATTCGGAGTGTGGAAATTAGGAGAAGGTGTGGAGTTAATAAAAGCATTAGTTAGAGGGCAGAAGAGGGGTTGTTGAGGTGGTTTGGTCATTTAGAGGGAATGGGTCAAAGTAGAATGACATGGAAAGCATATAAATCTATAGGGGAAGGAAAGAGGGGTAGGGGTCGTCCTCGAAAGGGTTGGAAAGAGGGGGTAAAGGAGGTTTTGTGGGCGAGGGGCTTGGACTTCCAGCAAGCGTGCATGAGCGTTTTAGATAGGAGTGAATGGAGACGAATGATACTTGGGACCTGACGATCTGTTGGAGTGTCAGCAGGGTAACATTTAGTGAAGGGATTCAGGGAAACCGGTTATTTTCATATAGTCGGACTTGAGTCCTGGAAATGGGAAGTACAATGCCTGCATTTTAAAGGAGGGGTTTGGGATATAGGCAGTTTGGAGGGATATGTTGTGTATCTTTATACGTGTATGCTTCTAAACTGTTGTATTCTGAGCACCTCTGCAAAAGCAGTGATAATGTGTGAGTGTGGTGAAAGTGTTGAATGATGATGAAAGTATTTTCTTTTTGGGGATTTTCTTTCTTTTTTGGGTCACCCTGCCTCGGTGGGAGACGACCGACTTGTTGAAAAAAAAAATTCAAAACTAGTTTCCTGATTTAGAAAAGTGAAAAAAGAAATTTTACATAATTTATGATATTAATATACAGTAGGCTTTTAATTTTTTTTATAATTTTATTTAAATAGGTATAACATATTTGCAATGGTGTCTGACTTATCGAAAGACAGGTCTTTGTGGCATGTGTGTGTGTGTGTGTGTGTGTGTGTGTGTGTGTGTGTGTGTGTGTGTGTGTGTGTGTGTGTGTGTGTGTGTGTGTGTGTGTGTGTGTATACTCACCTAGTTGAGTTTGCATGGGGGTCGAGTCCAAGCTCCTGGCCCCGCCTCTTCACTGGTCGCTACTAGGTCACTCTCCCTGAACCGTGAGCTTTATCATATCCCTGTTTAAAGCTATGTATGGATCCTGCCTCCACTACATCACTTCCCAAACTTTTCCACTTCCTGACTACTCTGTGATTCATGTGTGTCTTCAACTTCCAACTGTGTCCCCTTGTTGCTGTGTCCCATCTCTTGAACATCCTGTCTTTGTCCACCTTGTCAATTCCTCTCAGTATTTTGTATATTGTTATCATGTCCCACCTATCTCTCCTGTCCTCCAGTGTCGTCAAGTTGATTTCCCTTAACCTCTCCTTGTAGGACATACCTCTTAGCTCTGGAACTAGTCTTGTTGCAAACCTTTGCACTTTCTCTAATTTGTTTACGTGCTTGGCTAGGTGTGGGTTCCATACTGGTGCCGCATATTCCAATATGGGCCTAACGTACACGGTGTACAGGGTCCTAAGCGATTCCTTATTAAGATGTCGGAATGCTGTTCTGAGGTTTGCTAGGCGCCCATATGCTGCAGCAGTTAGTTGGTTGATGTGCGCTTCAGAAGATGTGCCTGGTGTTATACTCACCCCAAGATCTTTTTCCTTGAGTGAGGTTTGTAGTCTGTGGCCCCCTAGACTGTACTCCGTCTGCAGTCTCCTTTGCCCTTCCCCAATCTTCATGACTTTGCACTTGGTGGGGTTGAACTCCAGGAGCCAATTGCTGGACCAGGTCTGCAGCCTGTACAGATCCCTGTGTGTGCATGTGTGTGTGTTTGCGTGTATGTGTGTGTGCGTGTTTGTGTGTGTTTGTGTGTGTGTGTGTGTGTGTGTGTGTGTGTGTGTGTGTGTACTCACCTAGTTGTACTCACCTAGTTGAGGTTGCAGGGGTCGATTCCAAGCTTCTGGCCCCGCTTCTTCACTGGTCGCTACTAGGTCACTCTTCCTGAACCGTGAGCTTTATCATACCTCTACTTAAAGCTATGTATGGATCCTGCCTCCACTACATCGCTTCCCAAACTATTCCACTACCTGACTACTCTGTGGCTGAAGAAATACTTCCTAACATCCCTGCGATTCATCTGTGTCTTCAACTTCCAACTGTGTCCCCTTGTTGCTGTGTCTCAGCTCTGGAACATCCTGTCTTTGTCCACCTTGTCAATTCCCCTAAGTATTTTGTATGTCGTTATCATGTCCCCCTATCTCTCCTGCCCTCCAGTGTCGTCAAGTTGATTTCCCTTAACCTCTATTCGTAGGACATACCACTTAGCTCTGGAACTAGTCTTGTTGCAAACCTTTGCACTTTCTCTAGTTTGTTTAAGTGCTTGGCTAGGTGTGGGTTCCAAACTGGTGCAACATACTCCAATATGGGCCTAACATACACGGTGTACAGGGTCCTGAACGATTCCTTATTAAGATGTCGGAATGCTGTTCTGAGGTTTGCTAGGCGCCCATATGCTGAGGCAGTTATCTGGTTGATGTGCGCTTCAGGAGATGTGCCTGGTGTTATACTCACCCCAAGAACTTTTTCCTTGAGTGAGGTTTGTAGTCTCTGGCCCCATAGACTGTACTCCGTCTGCGGTCTTCTTTTCGCTTCCCCAATCTTCATGACTTTGCACTTGGTGGGGTTGAACTTCAGGAGCCAATTGCTAGACCAGGTCTGCAGCCTGTCCAGATCCCTTTGTAGTTCTGCCTGCTCTTCGATCGAATGAATTCTTCTCATCAACTTCACGTCATCTGCAAGCAGGGACACTTCGGAGTCTATTCCTTCCGTCATGTCGTTCACAAATACCAGAAACAACACTGGTCCTAGGACTGACCCCTGTCGGACCCCACTGGTCACAGGTGCCCACTCTGACACCTCGCCACGTACCACGACTCGCTGCTGTCTTCCTGACAAGTATTCCCTGATCCATTGTAGTGCCTTCCCTGTAATCCCTGCTTGGTCCTCCAGTTTTTGTATGCTCAGGCCAGTGGTCACCTGCGGTCATACCTGCCTAAGCTCTTGAGAGTTAGTGTGGGCTGTTACCAAGCACCATGGCTTGTAGTGTTTTAGAATCTCGGGTTCAAGTGTTGAAGAAGGAGATTCTTCTTCTTCAGGAGGAAAATAGGAGGCTGAAGCTTCGCATAGATGAGTTTGGGAGCAAGTGTGAGAAGGATTTAGCTGGTAAGGAGAAAATGGTCACCAGCAGTGATAGTGGCAGCGGCTTTAAGTGGCAAGTAGTTCACAGTTCAGAAAGATGGAAGATGAGGAGAGTTAATAGAGAAGATGTGAAGGTAGGAAATCGATTCTCTGTTCTCGAAGACGAGTGTACTTCAGTGGTTAGTGAGGTTGAAGGTACCACTGATTTCCCTGCTAATCAAGGTAAGAATATTTTAATAGTAGGCGATTCTCAGGTAAGATATATGGACCATGCATTTTGCAACAGAGACAGAAAGGTCAGACAGAGAGTGTGTCTTTCTGGAGCTGGTGTTGGTGACATAGTCAGCAGGTTGGATAATATTATGGCAGGTAATGGGAACAAGCCCATTATCTGTCTTAGTTCTGGGGGTAATGATATTGGGAAGGGGAGGAGAGAGGAGCTGCTGGATAAGTACAGGTCAGCCGTAGAAGTAGTTAGGTCTAAGGGAGGGATCCCAGTCATATGTCGCATCTTGCCTAGAATGGGAGTGGACAATAAATTACTGGCTAGACAGGTACTGCAAGGAACTTGCAATCCCATTCACTGATAATTGGGACCTATTCTTTGGCAAACATGATATGTATGCAAGGGATGGGGTTCATCTCTCTGGGGATGGAGTGGTTACATTAGCCAGTTCAATCGAGAGGGTAATTGATGACTTGCCTAGGAATTTAAACTGATAGATTGGATGTCCTGGCCCTAAGCGAAACAAAGCTGAAGGGGGTAGGGGAGTTTCGGTGGGGGAAAATAAATGGGATTAAATCTGGAGTATCTGAGAGAGTTAGAGCAAAGGAAGGGATAGCAGTAATGTTGAATGATCAGTTATGGAAGGAGAAAAGAGAATATGAATGTGTAAATTCAAGAATTATGTGGATTAAAGTAAAGGTTGGATGCGAGAAGTGGGTCATAATAAGCGTGTATGCACCTGGAGAAGAGAGGAATGCAGAGGAGAGAGAGAGATTTTGGGAGATGTTAAGTGAATGTATAGGAGCCTTCGAACCAAGTGAGAGAGTAATTGTGGTAGGGGACCTGAATGCTAAAGTAGGAGAAACTTTTAGAGAGGGTGTGGTAGGTAAGTTTGGGGTGCCAGGTGTAAATGATAATGGGAGTCCTTTGATTGAACTTTGTATAGAGAGGGGTTTAGTTATAGGTAATACATATTTTAAGAAAAAGAGGATAAATAAGTATACAAGATATGATGTAGGGCGAAATGACAGTAGTTTGTTGGATTATGTATTGGTAGATAAAAGACTGTTGAGTAGACTTCAGGATGTACATGTTTATAGAGGGGCCACAGATATATCAGATCACTTTCTAGTTGTAGCTACACTGAGAGTAAAAGGTAGATGGGATACAAGGAGAATAGAAGCATCAGGGAAGAGAGAGGTGAAGGTTTATAAACTAAAAGAGGAGGCAGTTAGGGTAAGATATAAACAGCTATTGGAGGATAGATGGGCTAATGAGAGCATAGGCAATGGGATCGAAGAGGTATGGGGTAGGTTTAAAAATGTAGTGTTAGAGTGTTCAGCAGAAGTTTGTGGTTACAGGAAAGTGGGTGTGGGAGGGAAGAGGAGCGATTGGTGGAATGATGATGTGAAGAGAGTAGTAAGGGAGAAAAAGTTAGCATATGAGAAGTTTTTACAAAGTAGAAGTGATGCAAGGAGGGAAGAGTATATGGAGAAAAAGAGAGAGGTTAAGAGAGCGGTGAAGCAATGTAAAAAGAGAGCAAATGAGAGAGTGGGTGAGATGTTATCAACAAATTTTGTTGAAAATAAGAAAAAGTTTTGGAGTGAGATTAACATGTTAAGAAAGCCTAGAGAACAAATGGATTTGTCAGTTAAAAATAGGAGAGGAGAGTTATTAAATGGAGAGTTAGAGGTATTGAGAGGATGGAGGGAATATTTTGAGGAATTGTTAAATGTTGATGAAGATAGGGAAGCTGTGATTTCGTGCATAGGGCAAGGAGGAACAACATCTTGTAGGAGTGAGGAAGAGCCAGTTGTGAGTGTGGGGGAAGTTCGTGAGGCAGTAGGTAAAATGAAAGGGGGTAAGGCAGCCGGGATTGATGGGATAAAGATAGAAATGTTAAAAGCAGGTGGGGATATAGTTTTGGAGTGGTTGGTGCAATTATTTAATAAATGTATGGAAGAGGGTAAGGTACCTAGGGATTGGCAGAGAGCATGCATAGTTCCTTTGTATAAAGGCAAAGGGGATAAAAGAGAGTGCAAAAATTATAGGGGGATAAGTCTGTTGAGTGTACCTGGCAAAGTGTATGGTAGAGTTATTATTGAAAGAACTAAGAGTAAGACGGAGAATAGGATAGCAGATGAACAAGGAGGCTTTAGGAAAGGTAGGGGGTGTGTGGACCAGGTGTTTACAGTGAAACATATAAGTGAACAGTATTTAGATAAGGCTAAAGAGGTCTTTGTGGCATTTATGGATTTGGAAAAGGCGTATGACAGGGTGGATAGGGGGGCAATGTGGCAGATGTTGCAGGTGTATGGTGTAGGAGGTAGGTTGCTGAAAGCAGTGAAGAGTTTTTACGAGGATAGTGAGGCTCAAGTTAGAGTGTGTAGGAAAGAGGGAAATTATTTCCCAGTAAAAGTGGGCCTTAGACAGGGATGTGTGATGTCACCGTGGTTGTTTAATATATTTATAGATGGGGTTGTAAGAGAAGTGAATGCGAGGGTCTTGGCAAGAGGCGTGGAGTTAAAAGATAAAGAATCACACATAAAGTGGGAGTTGTCACAGTTGCTCCTTGCTGATGACACTGTGCTCTTGGGAGATTCTGAAGAGAAGTTGCAGAGATTGGTGGACGAATTTGGTAGGGTGTGCAAAAGAAGAAAATTGAAAGTGAATACAGGAAAGAGTAAGGTTATGAGGATAACAAAAAGATTAGGTGATGAAAGATTGGATATCAGATTGGAGGGAGAGAGTATGGAGGAGGTGAATGTATTCAGATATTTGGGAGTGGACGTGTCAGCGGATGGGTCTATGAAAGATGAGGTGAATCATAGAATTGATGAGGGGAAAAGGGTGAGTGGTGCACTTAGGAGTCTGTGGAGACAAAGAACTTTGTCCTTGGAGGCAAAGAGGGGAATGTATGAGAGTATAGTTTTACCAACGCTCTTATATGGGTGTGAAGCATGGGTGATGAATGTTGCAGCGAGGAGAAGGCTGGAGGCAGTGGAAATGTCATGTCTGAGAGCAACGTGTGGTGTGAATATAATGCAGAGAATTCGTAGTTTGGAAGTTAGGAGGAGGTGAGGGAGTACCAAAACTGTTGTCCAGAGGGCTGAGGAAGGGTTGTTAAGGTGGGTCGGACATGTGGAGAGAATGGAGCGAAACAGAATAACTTCAAGAGTGTATCAGTCTGTAGTGGAAGGAAGGCGGGGTAGGGGTCGGCCTAGGAAAGGTTGGAGGGAGGGGGTAAAGGAGGTTTTGTGTGCGAGGGGCTTGGACTTCCAGCAGGCATGCGTGAGCGTGTTTGATAGGAGTGAATGGAGACAAATGGTTTTTAATACTTGACGTGCTGTTGGAGTGTGAGCAAAGTAACATTTATGAAGGGGTTCAGGGAAACCGGCAGGCCGGACTTGAGTCCTGGAGATGGGAAGTACAGTGCCTGCACTCTGAAGGAGGGGTGTTAATGTTGCAGTTTAAAAACTGTAGTGTAAAGCACCCTTCTGGCAAGACAGTGATGGAGTGAATGATGGTGAAAGTTTTTCTTTTTCGGGCCACCCTGCCTTGGTGGGAATCGGCCAGTGTGATAATAAAACAAAAGATTATAGAAGTCTGGGTGTTTGTGGGAAACAATCAGGCTGCAGCACTAGGGTTAAAAACTGCAATTACCGGGATCCCTCAGGGATATGTTTAAAAGACAATATTCAAAATATAGTTGCTTGTAATTCCAAAACAATTGATCAACAAACAAAGAGAAATAGTAGAGGGCAACCAGTGACTAGCTCCCTTAAGGTTTACTATAGAAATAGTAGGAGTCTAAGAAATAAGATAGATGAGTTAAGATTACTTGCAAGTGTAGGTAATATAGATATTATTGGTATAACAGAGACCTGGTTCAACCTGAAACATAGAGAAATGTCTTCTGAATGCAACATACAGGGTTATAAACTATTCCACACTGATACGGTCAACAGGAAGGGTGGTGGTGTGGTGATGTATATCAGAAAAAATTTAAATTGTTGTCTTAGACATGATATAAGATTAGAAACATCGAACACAGAATCTGTTTGGCTTCAGTTTCTCGAAGGACGTGGCAAATTAATTTTGGCTATGATTTATAGGCCCCCAAACCTTGATAGGGAGGGCAGTAAGCTGTTATGGGAGGAAATTCATAAGGCATCTAGATCTGAAAATGTTGTGAAAATGGGAGATTTTAACTTCAGACAAGTTGATTGGAACAATATGACAGGAAATCTTGAGTCTAGTGACTTTCTTGATACGGTTCAGAATTGCTTTTTAGAACAGGTTGTGACAGAACCAACTAGAGTAAACAATCTGGTTGACTTGGTTCTTGCCAACAAAGAGTCACTAATTAATAATCTTGAGGTTAATGATGAGCTTGGGGAAAGTGATCACAAATCACTTAGTTTCAATATATCATGGAATTACCCAGATAACTGCAATCAAATCTCTGTCCCAGATTTTCGCTTGACCGACTTCATGGGACTGAAAAATTACCTGGGTGGGCTAAATTGGGATGTCCTGACTATGGGTCAGGTAGGTGATCTTGGTTGCCAATATGACGTTTTTCAGAGGATAGTTCTAGCTGCCCAGACAACTTTTGTTTCGAGTAGGGAAATTAGATCTAAAAAAAATGATCCCAAATGGATGAACAATAGATTAAAACATCTCACTGGTCAAAAGAGTGGCATATATAGGCGTAACAAAAGAGGGGATGGGCAGTTAAGAAATCAATATATTCAATTAAAGAGAGAAATAAAGAAAGGAATAAGAAAAGCAAAAAGGGATTATGAGGCTAAGGTCGCAAGGAATTCAAAGACTAACCCAAAAGGGTTCTTTCCGGTATACAGAGGTAAGATTAGGGACAAGATTGGCCCACTTAAGAGTAACTCTGGTCAGATCACTGACAGTGATAAGGGTATGTGTGAAATTCTCAATACCTACTTCCTCTCAGTTTTCACCCAGGAAAATACTAGCGATATTCCTGAAATAATAGATTATGTAGAACAGGATGATAATAAACTATGTACAAATGCAGTAACTAGTAACATGGTCCTCAGACAAATAGAGAAACTAAAACCAATCAAATCCCCAGGCCCTGATGAACTATTTGCAAGGGTGTTAAAGGAATGTAAAAAGGAACTTAGCATACCTTTGGCTAATCTTTTTAACATATCACTACAAACTGGCATAGTACCTGATAAGTGGAAAATGGCAAATGTAATACCTATTTACAAGGCAGGTGACAGGTCCTTGGCTTCGAACTATAGACCAATAAGCCTTACCTTCATAGTGGGAAAATTTATGGAATCAATAACTGCTGAAGCAATTCATAGCCATCTTGACAGGCACAGATTCATTAATGAATCTCAACACGGTTTTACAAAGGGGCGTTCCTGCCTTACGAATTTACTAACTTGTTTTACTAAGGTGTTTGGGGAGGTAGATCATGGTAATGAATATGATATTGTGTATATGGACTTCAGTAAGGAGGCTGTTTACCTGGAGTTTACCTGGAGAGAGTTTCGGGGGTCAACGCCCCCGCGGCCCGGTCTGTGACCAGGCCTCCTGGTGGATCAGCGCCTGATCAACCAGGCTGTTGCTGCTGGCTGCACGCAAACCAACGTACGAGCCACAGCCCGGCTGATCAGGAACTGCCTTTAGGTGCTTGTCCAGTGCCAGCTTGAAGACTGCCAGGGGTCTGTTGGTAATCCCCCTTATGTGTGCTGGGAGGCAGTTGAACAGTCTCGGTCCCCTGACACTTATTGTATGGTCTCTTAACGTGCTAGTGACACCCCTGCTTTTCATTGCTGTAGGGCAATTTTCTGCGCGCTCTCAAAAAATATCGAAAAATTATGGAAATTGAGTTATTTATACAGAAAAATAGCTTAACTCTTTGGCAACATAATGGTACCAGAATGAATGTTCATACCTGAATATCAGGTATGGTGACGGCGATATGGGTAGCACGTCTGCTCACAACCCATATATTTCTTGGAAAATTTTCCTTGTTTTTTTATCGTTTTTTCTTGCATTATTCTTTCTAATATAATAACTGACTACTTTGCATGATATAAAAGTAGGCGAAGCTTATTTGTAGAGTGCCAGCCAATCAGGCACCATCTGGGAATGCTCGGCAGTACTCCCGCTCCAGAGAGAGCCAGGAGAAATTACTTCATTATTACGCTTATATCAGCTTATATATCAACTCTACGGCTTATTTATCTATCGGAATTGATCTAATATGATATAATAAACACTATAAATAACATACAAACATGTTATATACTCTAGACCGAATAAAATAAGCCATAATATGGCGAGAGACCATCTGGAATATTTCGATATGAATATGTTTCTCCTCTCATATGTCGTCTTTGAGTAAGAGAAAACGGTGTTTTGAAGAGAATAACTACACTAGAACATCAGTTTACTAAGAAATACTCCCAAACAAACGCGATTTTCGCGATTTTTTTTTTTCGAGACGGTGGGCCGGCCGGCGTTCCAGGTCAATATCTCGGAAGTAACTTATTCACCTAATGTACCTATTTCTTCCTTTATTACTTAATTAAATGGAATAATATTCATAGAAATTGTAGAATGATGATTTCTCTAATTTTATATGGCATATTTCTGGAAATATTCCAAATACTTTGGGAGTTATGTGGGAGTAAAGGGCAGATTCTTTTGCAACATTCCAAGAACTAACAAACTTTATTTTTTTGTGAAATAAAGATAAGTTATTTAGAGGAAAGCTCCCGAACAAAATTCGTATATATATAAGCATTGCTCTCTCGGCACCAAGTGTCCAAACAACCTTACGTCGTCCCATATAGGAATAAATCGCGCCCCAAGGGCATTTTCAGAAAATCAGTCCTTTTTCAGTCTTCTCAGTTGTTGTTTGAGGTATATTTTTGATAAATATTTTCAGGAAAGAGAGAAAACACTTTGTCTTGTGTCCCAAAACTGAAGGAAATCAGACAGTAAACAAAGGAGAAATAATTAATTGGATGACAGCCTCCATAAGGCTTTCGATAGAGTTCCACACCAGAGGCTATTGAGGAAACTTAAGGCACACGGAATACGAGGAGAAATTTTTTCCTGGGTAGAGGCATGACTGACAAATGGACAGCAGAGTTTGCATAAATGGGGAGAAATCAGAATGGGGACACGTCACAAGCGGTGTTCTTCAGGGGTCAGTTGTTGTTCACAATTTACATAAACGACATAGATGAGGGAATAAATAGCAACATAAGCAAATTTGCTGATGACACCAAAATATGCCGTCCAATTCATTCTAATGAGGACATTAGAGCACTCCAGGATGATTTGAATAGACCGGTGCAATGGTCGGAGAAGTGGCAGATGCAGTTTAATATTGACAAATGCAAAGTTCTAAATGTTGGACAGTTAAATAACCATGGCACATATAAGCTAAATAATGTAGATCTTAATACTACTGATTGCAAAAAGGATTTAGGAGTTCTCTCAGCGTTGAATGAGACTTTCAAAAATGAATAATAGAACCTTAAATCATTTATGTATTAAGGAAAGTCAAGAGTCGCAGTTCAACATATGACTGTTCCACAGCATGCCTAAATACCAGATCATGTTTGTTGTATGAGGGAGGCCATTGCAAATTAACCTGCACAAGAAATGAGCGAATGACTTCAGGCATATGTAACTTGGGAAAAAATTGCAAATGTTATGCCAAGCAATGTATGCCACTGAAGGAGGCTGTATCAGCAGTAAGATGTCGGAATGCTGTTTTGAGATTTGCTAGGCGCCCATATGCTGCAGCAGTTATTTGGTTGATGTGCGCTTCAGAAGATGTGCCTGGTGTTATACTCACCCCAAGATCTTTTTCCTTGAGTGAGGTTTGTAGTCTCTGGCCCCCTAGACTGTACTCCGTCTGCAGTCTCCTGTGCCCTTCCCCAATCTTCATGACTTTGCACTTGGTGGGGTTGAACTCCAGGAGCCAATTGCTGGACCAGGTCTACAGCCTGTCCAGATCCCTGTGCGTGCATGTGTGTGTGTTTGTGTGTTTGTGTGTGTGTGTGTGTGTGTGTGTGTGTGTGTGTGTGTGTGTGTGTGTGTGTGTGTGTGTGTGTGTGTGTGTGTGTGTGTGTGTGTGTGTGTGCATCTGTGTGTGCATGTGTGTGTGTGTGTGTGTGTGTGTGTACTCACCTAGTTGAGGTTGCAGGGGTCGAGTCCAAGCTCCTGGCCCCACCTCTTCACTGGTCGCTACTAGGTCACTCTCCCTGAACCGTGAGCTTTATCATACCTCTGCTTAAAGCTATGTATGGATCCTGCCTACACTACATCACTTCCCAAACTATTCCACTTCCTGACTACTCTGTGGCTGAAGAAATACTTCCTAACATCCCTGCAATTCATCTGTGTCTTCAACTTCCAACTGTGTCCCCTTGTTGCTGTGTCTCAGCTCTGGAACATCCTGTCTTCGTCCACCTTGTCAATTCTCCTAAGTATTTTGTATGTCGTTATCATGTCTCCCCTATCTCTCCTGCCCTCCAGTGCCGTCAGGTTGATTTCCCTTAACCTCTACTCGTAGGACATACCACTTAGCTCTGGAACTAGTCTTGTTGCAAACCTTTGCACTTTCTCTAGTTTGTTTACGTGCTTGGCTAGGTGTGGGTTCCAAACTGGTGCCGCATACTCCAATATGGGCCTACCGTACAAGGTGTACAGGGTCCTGAACGATTCCTTATTAAGATGTCGGAGTGCTGTTCTGAGGTTTGCTAGGCGCCCATATGCTGAAGCAGTTATTTGGTTGATGTGCCCTTCAGGAGATGTGCCTGGTGTTATATTCACCCCAAGAACTTTTTCCTTGAGTGAGGTTTGTAGTCTCTGGCCCCATAGACTGTTCTCTGTCTGCGGTCTTCTTTGCCCTTCCCCAATCTTCATGACTTTGCACTTGGTGGGGTTGAACTCCAGGAGCCAATTGCTAGGCCAGGTCTGCAGCCTGTCCAGATCCCTTTGCAGTTCTGCCTGCTCTTCGATCGAATGAATTCTACTCATCAACTTCACATCATCTGCAAACAGGGACACTTCG
Source organism: Cherax quadricarinatus (assembly GCF_038502225.1). Taxonomy (NCBI): domain Eukaryota; kingdom Metazoa; phylum Arthropoda; class Malacostraca; order Decapoda; family Parastacidae; genus Cherax; species Cherax quadricarinatus. The sequence goes on from NC_091315.1 coordinate 23,286,141, forward strand.
GAGTCTATTCCTTCCGTCATGTCGTTCACAAATACCAGAAACAACACTGGTCCTAGGACTGACCCCTGTGGGACCCCACTGGTCACAGGTGCCCACTCTGACACCTCGCCACGTACCACGACTCGCTGCTGTCTTCCTGACAAGTATTCCCTGATCCATTGTAGTGCCTTCCCTGTTATCCCTGCTTGGTCCTCCAGTTTTTGTATGCTCAGGCCAGTGGTCACCTGCAGTCATACCTGCCTAAGCTCTTGAGAGTTAGCGTGGGCTGTTAGCAAGCACCATGGCTTGTAGTGTTTAGAATCTCAATTTCAAGTGTTGAAGAAGGTGATTCTACTTCAGGAGGAAAATAGGAGGCTGAAGCTTCGCATAGATGAGTTTGGGAGCAAGTGTGAGAAGGATTTAGCTGGTAAGGAGAAAATGGTAACCAGCAGTGAGAGTGGCAGCCGCTTTAAGTGGCAAGTAGTTCACAGTTCAGGAAGAAGGAAGATGAGGAGAGTTAATAGAGATGTGAAGGTAGGAAATCGATTCTCTGTTCTCGAAGACGAGTGTACTTCAGTGGTTAGTGAGGTTGAAGGTACCACTGATTTCCCTGCTAATCAAGGTAAGAATATTTTAATAGTAGGCGATTCTCAGGTAAGGTATATGGACCATGCATTTTGTAACAGAGACAGAAAGGTCAGACAGAGAGTGTGTCTTTCTTGAGCTGGTGTTGGTGACATAGTCAGCAGGTTGGATAATATTATGGCAGGTAATGGGAACAAGCCCATTATCTGTCTTAGTGCTGGGGGTAATGACATTGGGAAGGGGAGGAGAGAGGAGCTGCTGGATAAGTACAGGTCAGCCGTAGAAGTAGTTAGGTCTAAGGGAGGGATCCCAGTCATATGTCGCATCTTGCCTAGAATGGGAGTGGGCAATAAATTGCTGGCTAGACAGGTACTGCAAGGAAATTGCAATCCCATTCACTGATAATTGGGACCTATTCTTTGGCAAACATGATATGTATGCAAGGGATGGGGTTCATCTCTCTGGGGATGGAGTGGTTACATTAGCCAATTCAATCGAGAGGGTAATTGATGACTTGCCTAAGAATTTAAACTGATAGATTATAGAGGTATGGGTGTTTGTGGGAAACAATCAGGCTGCAGCACTAGGGTTAAAAACAGCAATTGCTGGGATCCCTCAGGGATATGTTTAAAAGACAATATTCAAAATAAAGTTGCTTGTAATGGCAAATCAATTCATCAACAAACAAAGAGAAATAGTAGAGGGCAACCAGTGACTAGCTCCCTTAAGGTTTACTATAGAAATAGTAGGAGTCTAAGAAATAAGATAGATGAGTTAAGATTACTTGCAAGTGTAGGTAATATAGATATTATTGGTATAACAGAGACCTGGTTCAACCTGAAACATAGAGAAATGCCTTCTGAATGCAACATACAGGGTTATAAACTATTCCACACTGATACGGTCAACAGGAAGGGTGGTGGTGTGGTGATGTATATCAGAAAAAAATTAAATTGTTGTTTAGACATGATATAAGATTAGAAACATCGAACACAGAATCTGTTTGGCTTCAGTTTCTCGAAGGACGTGGCAAATTAATTTTGGCTATGATTTATAGGCCCCCAAACCTTGATAGGGAGGGCAGTAAGCTGTTATGGGAGGAAATTCATAAGGCATATAGATCTGAAAATGTTGTGATAATGGGAGATTTTAACTTTAGACAAGTTGACTGGAGCAATATGACAGGAAATCTTGAGTCTAGTGACTTTCTTGATACGGTTCAGAATTGCTTTATAGAACAGGTTGTGACAGAATCAACTAGAGTAAACAATCTGCTTGACTTGCTTCTTGCCAACAAAGAGTCACTAATTAATAATCTTGAGGTTAATGATGAGCTTGGGGAAAGTGATCACAAATCACTTAGTTTCAATATATCATGGAATTACCCAGATAACTGCAATCAAAGCTCTGTCCCAGATTTTCGCTTGACCGACTTCATGGGACTGAAAAATTACCTGGGTGGGCTAAATTGGGATGACCTGACTATGGGTCAGGTAGGTGATCTTGGTTGCCAATATGACGTTTTTCAGAGCATAGTTCTAGCTGCCCAGACAACTTTTGTTTCGAGTAGGGAAATTAGATCTAAAAAAATGATCACAAATGGATGAACAATAGATTAAAACATCTCATTGGTCAAAATAGTGGCATATATAGGCGTAACAAAATAGGAGATGGGCAGTTAAGAAATCAATATATTCAATTAAAGAGAGAAATAAAGAAAGGAATAAGAAAAGCAAAAAGGGATTATGAGGCTAAGGTCGCAAGAAGTTCAAAGACTAACCCAAAAGGGTTCTTTCCGGTACACAGAGGTAAGATTAGGGACAAGATTGGCCCACTTAAGAGTAACTCTGGTCAGATCACTGACAGTGATAAGGATATGTGTGAAATTCTCAATCCCTACTTCCTCTCAGTTTTCACCCAGTAAAATACTAGCGATATTCCTGAAATAATAGATTATGTAGAACAGGATGATAATAAACTATGTACAAATGTGGTAACTAGTGATATGGTCCTCAGACAAATAGAGAAACTAAAACCTAACAAATCCCCAGGCCCTGATGAACTATTTGCAAGGGTGTTAAAGGAATGTAAAGAGGAACTTAGCATACCTTTGGCTAATCTTTTTAACATGTCACTACAAACTGGCATAGTGCCTGATAAGTGGAAAATGGCAAATGTAATACCTATTTACAAGGCAGGTGACAGGTCCTTGGCTTCGAACTATAGACCAATAAGCCTTACCTTCATAGTGGGAAAATTTATGGAATCAATAACTGCCGAAGCAATTCGTAGCCATCTTGACAGGCACAGATTGATTAATGAATCTCAACACGGTTTTACAAAGGGGCGTTCCTGTCTTACGAATTTACTAACTTTTTTTACTAAGGTGTTTGGGGAGGTAGATCATGGTAATGAATATGATATTGTGTATATGGACTTCAGTAAGGAGGCTGTAGGGCAATTTTCCGTGCGCTCTCAAAAATAATCGAAAAATTATGGAAATTGAGTTATTTATACAGAAAAATAGCTTAACTCTTTGGCAACATAATGGTACCAGAATGAATGTTCATTTATATCAGGTACGGTGACGGCGATATGGGTAGCACGTCTGTTCACAACCCATATATTTCTTGGAAAATTTTCCTTGTTTTTTTTATCGTTTTTTCTTGCATTATTCTTTCTAATAACTGACTACTTTGCATCATATAAAAGTAGGCGGAGCTTATTCGTAGAGTGCCAGCCAATCAGGCACCATTTGGGAACGCTCGGCAGTACTCCCGCTCCAGAGAGAGCCAAGAGAAATTACTTCATTATTACGCTTGTATCAGATTATATATCAACCCTACGGGTTATTTATCTATCAGAATTGATCTAATATGATATAATAAACACTATAAATAACATACAAACATGTTATATACTCTAGACTGAATAAAATCAGCCATAATATGGCGAGAGACCATCGGGAATATTTCGATACGAATATGTTACTCCTCTCATATGTCGTCTTTGAGTAAGAGAAAACGGTGTTTTGAAGAGAATAACTACACTAGAGCATCAGTTTACTAAGAAATACACCCAAACAAACGCGATTTTTTTTTTCGAGACGGTGGGCCGGCCGGCGTTCTAGGCCAATATCTCGGAAGTAACTTATTCACCTAATGTACCTATTTCTTACTTTATTACTTAATTAAATGGAATAATATTCACAGGAATTATAGAATGATAATTTCTCTAATTTTATACGGCATATTTCTGGAAATATTCCAAATACATTGGGAGTTATGTGGGAGTAAAGGGCAGGTTTTTTTGCAACATTTCAAGAACTAACAAACTTTATTTTTTTGTGAAATAAAGATAAGTTATTTAGAGGAAAGCTCCCGAACAAAATTCGTATATATATAAGCATTGCTCTCTCGGCACCAAGTGTCCAAACAACCTTACGTCGTCCCATATAGGAATAAATCGCGCCCCAAGGGCATTTTCAGAAAATCAGTCCTTTTTCAGTCTTCTCAGTTGTTGTTTGAGGTATATTTTTGATAAATATTTTCAGGAAAGAGAGAAAACAATTTATCTTGTGTTCCAAAACTTAAAGAAATCGGACAGTAAACAAAGGAGAAACAATTAATTGGATGAAAGCCTCTGTAAGCCTTTTGATAGAGTTCCACACCAGAGGCTATTGAGGAAACTTAAGGAGGAGAAATTTTTCCTGGGTAGAGGCATGGCTGACAAATAGACAGCAGAGTTTGCATAAATGGGGAGAAATCAGAATGGGGACACATCACAAGCGGTGTTCTTCAGGGGTCAGTTGTTGTTCACAATTTACATAAACGACATAGATGAGGGAATAAATAGCAACATAAGCAAATTTGCTGATGACACCAAAATATGCCGTCCAATTCATTCTAATGAGGACATTAGAGCACTCCAGGATGATTTGAATAGACTGGTGTAATGGTCGGAGAAGTGGCAGATGCAGTTTAATATTGACAAATGCAAAGTTCTATATGTTGGACAGTTAAATAACCATGCCACATATAAGCTAAATAATGTAGAACTTAACACTACTGATTGCGAAAAGGATTTAGGAGTTCTCGTTAGCAGTAATCTAAAACCAAGACAACAGTGCATTAGTGTTCGCAAAAAAGCTAACAGAATTCTTGGCTTCATATCTAGAAGTATAAATAATAGAAGTCCTCAGGTTGTTCTTCAACTCTATATATCCTTGGTTAGGCCTCATTTAGACTATGCTGTATAATAATGTTGGCAGAATTACCAACAATATGTAAAGTAAAAGGACACAAGTTCAACCAATGTGACATTTTATTGTGGCAACGTTTCGCTCTCTAGGAGCTTTGTCATCGGTTTGACAAAACTCCTAGAGAGCGAAACGTTGCCACAATAAAATGTCACATTAGTTGCACTTGTGTCCTTTTACTAGACTATGCTGCTCAGTTCTTGTCACCGTATTACAGAATGGATATAAATGCTCTGGAAAACGTACAGAGGAGGATGACAAAGATGATCCCATGTATCAGAAATCTTCCCTATGAGGATAGGCTGAGGGCCCTGAATCTGCACTCTCTCGAAAGGCGTAGAATTAGGGGGGATATGATTGAGGTGTATAAATGGAAAACAGGAATAAATAAAGGGGATATAAATAGTGTGCCGAAAATTTCCAGCCAAGACAGGACTCGCAGCAATGGTTTCAAGTTGGAAAAATTCAGATTCAGGAAGGATATAGGAAAGCACTGGTTTGGTAATAGAGTTGTGGATGAGTGGAACAAACTCCCGAGTACAGTTATTAAGGCTAAAACGTTGTGTAGTTTTAAAAATAGGTTAGATAAATACATGAGTGGGTGTTGGTGGGTGTGAGTTGGACCTGACTAGCTTGTGCTGCTGGGTCTGGTGCAGTGCTCCATCCTTGAGTGAAGGTGACCAGACTGGGTAGGTCACTGGGCTAATCTGGGGGGAGGTGTCATTGGTCTAATTCGGGGGTGATGGACCTGCTCCACATGGGTCAGTAGGCCTGTTGCAGTGTTCCTTTCTTATGTTCTTATGTTCTTATCTCTTGTGTGGAACTGTGTCAAACGCCTTCTTGCAGTCCATTTCTTGTGCAGGTGTGTGTTTGTGTGTGTGTGTGTGTGTGTGTGTGTGTGTGTGTGTGTGTGTGTGTGTACTCACCTATTTGTACTCACCTATTTGTGGTTGCAGGGGTCGATCCACAGCTCCTGGCCCCGCCTCTTCGCTGATTGCTACTAGGTCCTCTCTCTCCTTGCCCCATGAGCTCTATCATACCTCGCCTTAAAACTATGTATGGTTCTTGCCTCCACTGCATCCCTTTCTAGGCTATTCCATGGCCTGACCACTCTATGACTGAAGAAATACTTCCTAACATCCCTTTGATTCATCTGAGTCTTCAACTTCCAATTGTGACCTCTTGTGTCTGTGTCCCATCTCTGGAACATCCCGTCTTTGTCCACCTTGTCTATTCCGCGCAGTATTTTATATGTCGTTATCATGTCTCCCCTGACCCTCCTGTCCTTCAGTGTCGTCAGGCCGATTTCCCTCAACCTTTCTTCGTAGGACAATCCCCGTAGCTCTGGGACTAGTCTTGTTGCAAACCTTTGCACTTTCTCTAATTTCTTGACATGCTTGACTAGGTGTGGATTCCAAACTGGTGCTGCATACTCCAGTATGGGCCTGACGTAGATGGTATACAGAGTCTTAAACGAATCCTTACTGAGGTATTGGAATGCTATCCGTAGGTTTGCCAGGCGTCCGTATGCTGCAGCAGTTATCTGATTGATGTGTGCCTCAGGAGATATGCTCGGTGTTATACTCACCCCCAGATCTTTTTCCTTGAGTGAGGTTTGCAGTCTTTGGCCATCTAAACTATATTGTGTCTGCGGTCTTCTTTGCCCTTCCCCAATCTTCATGACTTTGCATTTGGCAGGGTTAAATTCAAGGAGCCAGTTGCTGGACCAGGCTTGTAGCCTGTCCAGGTCTCTTTGTAGTCCTGCCTGATCCTCGTCCGATTTGATTCTTCTCATTAACTTCGCATCATCTGCAAACAAGGACACTTCTGGGTGTATCCCTTCCGTTATGTCGTTCACATATTCCAAGAGCAGAACAGGTCCTAGGACTGACCCCTGTGGAACCCCGCTTGTTACAGGCGCCCACTCTGACACCTCGTCGCGTACCATGACTCGTTGTTGCCTCCCTGTCAGATATTCACGGGGGTCGTCCCACAGTTACTAAAAACAACAGACATAGCCCCACTCCACAAAGGGGGCAGTAAAGCAACAGCAAAGAACTACAGATCAATAGCACTAACATCCCATATCATAAAAATCTTTGAAAGGGTCCTAAGAAGCAAGATCACCACCCATCTAGAAACCCATCAGTTACACAACCCAGGGTAACATGGGTTTAGAACAGGTCGCTCCTGTCTGTCTCAACTATTGGATCACTACGACAAGGTCCTAAATGCACTAGAAGACAAAAAGAATGCAGATGTAATATATACAGACTTTGCAAAAGCCTTTGACAAGTGTGACCATGGCGTAATAGCGCACAAAATGCGTGCTAAAGGAATAACAGGAAAAGTCGGTCGATGGATCTATAATTTCCTCACTAACAGAACACAGAGAGTAGTCGTCAACAGAGTAAAGTCCGAGGCAGCTACGGTGAAAAGCTCTGTTCCACAAGGCACAGTACTCGCTCCCATCTTGTTCCTCATCCTCATATCCGACATAGACAAGGATGTCAGCCACAGCACCGTGTCTTCCTTTGCAGATGACACCCGAATCTGCATGACAGTGTCTTCCATTGCAGACACTGCAAGGCTCCAGGCGGACATCAACCAAATCTTTCAGTGGGCTGCAGAAAACAATATGAAGTTCAACGATGAGAAATTTCAATTACTCAGATATGGTAAACATGAGGAAATTAAATCTTCATCAGAGTACAAAACAAATTCTGGCCACAAAATAGAGCGAAACACCAACGTCAAAGACCTGGGAGTGATCATGTCGGAGGATCTCACCTTCAAGGACCATAACATTGTATCAATCGCATCTGCTAGAAAAATGACAGGATGGATAATGAGAACCTTCAAAACTAGGGAGGCCAAGCCCATGATGACACTCTTCAGGTCACTTGTTCTATCTAGGCTGGAATATTGCTGCACACTAACAGCACCTTTCAAGGCAGGTGAAATTGCTGACCTAGAAAATGTACAGAGAACTTTCACGGCACGCATAACGGAGATAAAACACCTCAATTACTGGGAGCGCATGAGGTTCCTAAACCTGTATTCCCTGGAACGCAGGAGGGAGAGATACATGATTATATACACCTGGAAAATCCTAGAGGGACTAGTACCGAACTTGCACACGAAAATCACTCACTACGAAAGCAAAAGACTTGGCAGACGATGCACCATCCCCCCAATGAAAAGCAGGGGTGTCACTAGCACGTTAAGAGAGCATACAATAAGTGTCAGGGCCCCGAGACTGTTCAACTGCCTCCCAGCACACATAAGGGGGATTACCAACAGACCCCTGGCAGTCTTCAAGCTGGCACTGGACAAGCACCTAAAGTCAGTTCCTGATCAGCCGGGCTGTGGATCGTACGTTGGTTTGCGTGCAGCCAGCAGCAACAGCCTGGTTGATCAGGCTCTGATCCACCAGGAGGCCTGGTGACAGACCGGGCCGCGGGGGCGTTGACCCCCGGAACTCTCTCCAGGTAAACTCCAGGTAAGTGCCCTTCCTGATATGTGTGCCTGATCCTCTAGCATTTGCAGTAACCTCTTTTGAGGAACTGTGTCGAAGCCCTTCTTGCAGTGGAAAAATATGCAGTCGATCCACCCCTCTCTCTCTTGTGTGTGTGTGTGTGTGTGTGTGTGTGTGTGTGTGTGTGTGTGTGTGTGTGTGTGTGTGTGTGTGTGCGTGTGTGTGTGTGTGCGTGTGCTTGCGCGCGAGTGCGTGTTCGTTTGTTCTCAACGAGTTGTGGCCAGAAAGATGTTAATCTCATGAGCTCTGGCTTTAATTGAGACTTTTCGAAAATGAATAATAGAGCCTTAAATCATTTATGTATTAACGAAAGTCAAGAGTCGCAGTTCAACATATGACTGTTCCACAGCATGCCCAAACACCAGATCCTGCTTGTTGTACGAGGAAGGTCAGTGTAAATTAACCTGCGCAAGAAATGAGCGAGTGACTCCCGGCATTTGTAACTTGGGAAAAAATTGCAAGTGTTGTGCCAAGCAATGCACGCCACTGAAGTCGTGCACTGACATCAATGGCTTTTGTGTTCAAGACCGAAAGGACTGTGTTAATGGCTACATAAACGTGGGAGACTGTCAAGGTTATGGATGCATGTGCTGCAGCCGGGAACGTAAGTTGATCAAATCAACCAATTATTCCTGTTACCTTAAAATATCTATCAATTCAAAACTAATATATAACAGATATCAAACACTACTCTAAATGACTACAACTACTTAAATATATTAATACAAAAGCTAGTTTCCTGATTTAGAAAACAGTTAAAAGAAATACATTATTCATGATATTAATATACAGTAGGCTTTTAAAGTTTTATATAATTTTATTTAAATATTTACAAAATATTTGCAATGACGTATGCTAGTAACTAGTTGTCAGAGGAACTTATCCATAGACAGGTCTTTGTGTGTGTATGTGTGTGTGTGTGTGTGTGTGTGTGTGTGTGTGTGTGTGTGTGTGTGTGCTTGTGTGTGTGTGTGTGTGTGTGTGTGTGTGTGTGTGTGCTTGTGTGTGTGTGTGCTTGTGTGTGTGTGTGCTTTCGTTTGTTCTCACCGAGTTGTGGCGAGAAAGATGTTTACCTCATGAGTTCTGGCGTTAGATAAATACATGAGTGGGTGTTGGTGGGTGTGAGTTGGACCTGACTAGCTTGTGCTCCTGGGTCTGGTGCAGTGCTCCATCCTTGAGTGAAGGTGACCAGACTGGGTGGGTCACTGGGCTTATCTGGGGGGGGGGTGTCATTGGTCTAATCCGGGGGGGAGATGGACCTGCTCCACATGGGTCAGTAGGCCTGTTGCAGTGTTCCTTTCTTGTGTTCTTATGTTCTTATCTCTTGTGTGGAACTGTGTCAAACGCCTTCTTACAGTCCATTTCTTGTGCAGGTGTGTGTTTGTGTGTGTGTGTGTGTACTCACCTAGTTGTACTCACCTAGTTGAGGTTGCGGGGGTCGAGTCCGAGCTCCTGGCCCCGCCTCTTCACTGATCGCTACTAGGTCACTCTCCCTGAGCCGTGAGCTTTATCACACCTCTGCTTAAAGCTATGTATGGATCCTGCCTCCACTACATCGCTTCCCAAACTATTCCACTTACTGACTACTCTGTGGCTGAAGAAATACTTCCTAACATCCCTGTGATTCATCTGTGTCTTCAGCTTCCAACTGTGTCCCCTTGTTACTGTGTCCAATCTCTGGAACATCCTGTCTTTATCCACCTTGTCAATTCCTCTCAGTATTTTGTATGTCGTTATCATGTCCCCCCTATCTCTCCTGTCCTCCAGTTTCGTCAGGTTGATTTCCCTTAACCTCTCCTCGTAGGACATACCTCTTAGCTCTGGGACTAGTCTTGTTGCAAACCTTTGCACTTTCTCTAGTTTCTTCACGTGCTTGGCTAGGTGTGGGTTCCAAACTGGTGCCGCATACTCCAATATGGGCCTAACATACACGGTGTACAGGGTCCTGAATGTGTGTGTGTGTTTGTGTGTATGTGTGTGTGTGTGTGTGTGTGTGTGTGTGTGTGTGTCTGTGTGTGTGTGTGTGTGTGCGTGTGTGCGTGTGCTTGCGTGCGAGCGTGTGTTCGTTTGTTCTCAACGAGTTGTGGCCAGAAAGATGTTAATCTCATGAGTTCTGGCTTTCATTGAGACTTTTAGAAAATGAATAATAGAGCCTTAAATCATTTATGTATTAACGAAAGTCAAGAGTCGCAGTTCAATATATGACTGTTCCACAGCATGCCCAAACACCGGATCCTGCTTGTTGTACGAGGGAGGTCAGTGTAAATTAACCTGCGCAAGAAATGAGCGAGTAACTCCCGGCATTTGTAACTTGGGAAAAAATTGTAAGTGTTGTGCCAAGCAATGCACGCCACTGAAGTCGTGCACTGACATCAATGGCTTTTGTGTTCAAGACCGGAAGGACTGTGTTAATGGCTTCATAAACGAGGGAGACTGTCAAGGTTATGGATGCATGTGCTGCAGCCACGAACGTAAGTTGATCAAATTAACAAATTATTCCTGTTACCTTAAAATATCTATCAATTCAAAACTAATATATAACAGATATCAAACACTACTCTAAATGGCTACAACTACTTAAATTAATTAATACAAAAGCTAGTTTCCTGATTTAGAGAACAGTTAAAAGAAATACATTATTCATGATGTTAATATACAGTAGTCTTTTAAATTTTTATATAATTTTATTTAAATAGTTACAAAATATTTGCAATGACGTATGCTAGTAACTAGTTGTCAGAGGAACTTATCCATAGACAGGTCTTTGTGTGTGTATGTGTGTATGTGTGTATGAGTATGTGTGTGTGTGTGTGTGTGTGTGTGTGAGTGAGTGTGAGTGAGTGTGTGTGTGTGTGTGTGTGTGTGTGTGTGTGTGTGTGTGTGTGTGTGTGTGTGTGTGTGTGTGTGTGTGTGTGTGTGTGTGTGTGTGTGTGTGTGTGTGTGTGTGCTTTCGTTTGTTCTCACCGAGTTGTGGCGAGAAAGATGTTTACCTCATGAGTTCTGGCGTTGAATGAGACTTTCAAAAATGAATAATAGAACCTTAAATCATTTATGTATTAAGGAAAGTCAAGAGTCGCAGTTCAACATGTGACTGTTCCACAGCATGCTAAAATACCAGATCATGTTTGTTGTATGAGGGAGGCCATTGCAAATTAACCTGCACAAGAAATGAGCGAGTGACTTCAGGCTTTTGTAACTTGGGAAAAAATTGCAAATGTTGCGCCAAGCAATGTACGCCACTGAAGGAGGCTGTATCAGCATTAAATGTTGCTTTTTTGTTTACCCTCCGATTTCCTCCAGTTTTGGTACACAAGACAACGTGTTTTCACTTTTTCTAGAAAATATTTATCAAAAATATACCTTAAACAACTACTGAGAAAAGACTGAAAAAGGACTGATTTACTGAAAATGCCCTTTGGCAGGTTGCTTGTCCTATATGGGACGACGTAAGGTTGTTTGGACACTTGGTGTCGTCAAGTTGATTTCCCTTAACCTCTCCTCGTAGGACATACCTCTTTGCTCTGGAACTAGTCTTGTTGCAACCTCTGCACTTTCTCTAATTTGTTTACGTGCTTGGCTAGGTGTGGGTTCCAAACTGGTGCCGCATACTCCAATATGGGTCTAATGTACATGGTGTACAGGGTCCTGAATGATTCCTTATTAAGATGTCGGAATGCTGTTCTGAGGTTAGCAAGGCGCCCATATGCTGAAGCAGTTATTTGGTTGATGTGCGCTTCAGGAGATGTGCCTGGTGTTATACTCACCCCAAGAACTTTTTCCTTGAGTGAGGTTTGTAGTCTCTGGCCGCATAGACTGTACTCCGTCTGCTGTCTTCTTTGCCCTTCCCCAATCTTCATGACTTTGCACTTGGTGGGGTTGAACTCCAGGAGCCAATTGCTAGACCAGGTCTGCAGCCTGTCCAGATCCCTTTGTAGTTCTGCCTGGTCTTCGACTGAATGAATTCTTCTCATCAACTTCACGTCATCTGCAAACAGGGACACTTCGAAGTCTATTCCTTCCGTCATGTCGTTCACAAATACCAGGAACAACACTGGTCCTAGGACTGACCCCTGTGGGACCCCACTGGTCACAGGTGCCCACTCTGACACCTCGCCACGTACCACGACTCGCTGCTGTCTTCCTGACAAGTATTCCCTGATCCATTGTAGTGCCTTCCCTGTTATCCCTGCTTGGTCCTCCAGTTTTTGTATGCTCAGGCCAGTGGTCACCTGCGGTCATTCCTGCCTAAGCTCTTGAGAGTTAGCGTGGGCTGTTACCAAGCACCATGGTTTGTAGTGTTTTAGAATCTCTGGTTCAAGTGTTGAAGAAGGAGATTCTACTTCTTCAGGAGGAAAATAGGAGGCTGAAGCTTCGCATAGATGAGTTTGGGAGCAAGTGTTAGAAGGATTTAGTTGGTAAGGAGAAAATGGTCACCAGCAGTGATAGTGGCAGCCGCTTTAAGTGGCAAGTAGTTCACAGTTCTGGAAGAAGGAAGATGAGGAGAGTTAATAGAGAAGATGTGAAGGTAGGAAATCGATTCTCTGTTCTCCAAGACGAGTGTACTTCAGCGGTTAGTGAGGTTGAAGGTACCACTGATTTCCCTGCTAATCAAGGTAAGAATATTTTAATAGTAGGCGATTCTCAGGTAAGATATATGGGCCATGCATTTTGTAACAGAGACAGAAAGGTCAGACAGAGAGTGTGTCTTTCTGGAGCTGGTGTTGGTGACATAGTCAGCAGATTGGATAATATTATGGCAGGTAATGGGAACAAGCCCATTATCTGTCTTAGTGCTGGGGGTAATGACATTGGGAAGGGGAGGAGAGAGGAGCTGCTGGATAAGTACAGGTCAGCCGTAGAAGTAGTTAGGTCTAAGGGAGGGATCCCAGTCATATGTCGCATCTTGCCTAGAATGGGAGTGGGCAATAAATTGCTGGCAAGACAGGTACTGCAAGGAACTTGCAATTACATTCACTGATAATTGGGACCTATTCTTTGGCAAACATGATATGTATGCAAGGGATGGGGTTCATCTCTCTGGGGATGGAGTGGTTACATTAGCCAATTCAATCGAGAGGGTAATTGATGACCTGCCTAGGAATTTAAACTGATAGATTATAGAAGTATGGGTGTTTGTGGAAAACAATCAGGCTGCAGCACTAGGGTTAAAAACAGCAATTACCGGGATCCCTCAGGGATATGTTTAAAATACAATATTCAAAATAAAGTTGCGTGTAATGGCAAATCAATTGATCAACAAACAAAGAGAAATAGTAGAGGGCAACCAGTGACTAGCTCACTTAAGGTTTACTATAGAAATAGTAGGAGTCTAAGAAATAAGATAGATGAGTTAAGATTACTTGTAAGTGTAGGTAATATAGATATTATTGGTATAACAGAGACCTGGTTTAACCTGAAACATAGAGAAATGCCTTCTTAATGCAACATACAGGGTTATAAACTATTCCACACTGCTACGTTCAACAGGAAGGGTGGTGGTGTGGTGATGTATGTCAGAAAAAATTTAAATGTTGTCTTAGACATGATATAAGATTAGAAACATCGAACACAGAATCTGTTTGGCTTCAGTTTCTCGACAGACGTGGCAAATTAATTTTGGGTATGATTTATAGGCCCCCAAACCTTGATAGGGAGGGCAGTAAGCTGTTATGGTAGGAAATTCATAAGGCATCTAGATCTGAAAATGTTGTGATAATGGGAGATTTTAACTTTAGACAAGTTGATTGTAACAATATGACAGGAAATCTTGAGTCTTGTGACTTTCTTGATACGGTTCAGAATTCCTTTTTAGAACAGGTTGTGACAGAACCAACTAGAGTAATCAATCTGCTTGACTTGCTTCTTGCCAACAAAGAGTCACTAATTAATTATCTTGAGGTTAATGATGAACTTGGGGAAAGTGATCACAAATCACTTAGTTTCAATATATTATGGAATTACCCAGATAACTGCAATCAAATCTCTGTCCCAGATTTTCGCTTGACCGACTTCATGGGACTGAAAAATTACCTGGGTGGGCTAAATTGGGATGTCCTGACTATGGGTCAGGTAGGTGATCTTGGTTGCCAATATGACGTTTTTCAGAGCATAGTTCTAGCTGCCCAGACAACTTTTGTTTCGAGTAGGGAAATTAGATCTAAAAAAATGATCCCAAATGGATGAACAACAGATTAAAACATCTCATTGGTCAAAATAATGGCATATATAGGCGTAACAAAAGTGCGGATGGGCAGTTAAGAAATCAATATATTCAATTAAAGAGAGAAATAAAGAAAGGAATAAGAAAAGCAAAAAGGAATTATGAGGCTAAGGTCGCAAGGAATTCAAAGACTAACCCAAAAGGGTTCTTTCCGGTATACAGAGGTAAGATTCGGGGCAAGATTGGCCCACTTAAGAGTAACTCTGGTCAGATCACTGACAGTGATAAGGATATGTATGAAATTCTCAATTCCTACTTCCTCTCAGTTTTCACCCAGGAAAACACTAGCGATATTCCTGAAATAATAGATTATGTAGAACAGGATGATAATAAACTATGTACAAATGTGGTAACTAGTGACATGGTCCTCAGACAAATAGAGAAACTAAAACCTAACAAATCCCCAGGCCCTGATGAACTGTTTGCAAGGGTGTTAAAGGAATGTAAAGAGGAACTTAGCATACCTTTGGCTAATCTTTTTAACATATCACTACAAACTGGTATAGTACCTGATAAGTGGAAAATGGCAAATGTAATACCTATTTACAAGGCAGGTGACAGGTCCTTGGCTTCGAACTATAGACCAATAAGCCTTACCTTCATAGTGGGAAAATTTATGGAATCAATAACTGCCGAAGCAATTCGTAGCCATCTTGACAGGCACAGATTGATTAATGAATCTCAACACGGTTTTACAAAGGGGCGTTCCTGTCTTACGAATTTACTAAGTTTTTTTACTAAGGTGTTTGGGGAGGTAGATCATGGTAATGAATATGATATTGTGTATATGGACTTCAGTAAGGAGGCTGTAGGGCAATTTTCTGCGCGCTCTCAAAAAAAAATCGAAAAATTATGGTAATTGAGTTATTTATACAGAAAAATAGCTTAACTCTTTGGCAACACAATCGTACCAGAATGAATGTTCATTTATATCAGGTATGGTGATGGCGATATGGGTAGCACGTCTGCTCACAACCCATATATTTCTTGGAAAATTTTCCTTGTTTTTTTTATCGTTTTTTCTTGCATTATTCTTTCTAATAACTGACTACTTTGCATCATAAAAAGTAGGCGGAGCTTATTCGTAGGGTGCGAGCCAATCAGGCACCATCTGGGAACGCTCGGCAGTACTTCCGCTCTAGAGAGAGCCAGGAGAAATTACTTCATTATTACGCTTATATCAGCTTATATATCAACTCTACGGCTTATTTATCTATCGGAATTGATCTAATATGATATAATAAACACTATAAATAACATACAAACATGTTATATACTCTAGACTGAATAAAATAAGCCATAATATGGCGAGAGACCATCTGGAATATTTCGATATGAATATGTTACTCCACTCATATGTCGTCTTTGAGTAAGAGAAAACGGTGTTTCGAAGAGAATAACTGCACTAGAGTATCAGTTTACTAAGAAATACACCCAAACAAACGCGATTTTCGCGATTTTTTTTTTTTCGAGACGGTGGGCCGGCCGGCGTTCCAGGCCAATATCTCGGAAGTAACTTATTCACCTAATGTACCTATTTCTTCCTTTATTACTTAATTAAATGGAATAATATTCACAGAAATTATAGAATGATGATTTCTCTAATTTTATACAGCATATTTCTGGAAATATTCCAAATACTTTGGGAGTTATGTGGGAGTAAAGGGCAGATTCTTTTGCAACATTCCAAGAACTAACAAACTTTATTTTTTTGTGAAATAAAGATAAGTTATTTAGAGGAAAACTCCTGAACAAAATTCGTATAAGCATTGCTCTCTCGGCACCAAGTGTCCAAACAACCTTACGTCGTCCCATATAGGAATAAATCGCGCCCCAAGGGCATTTTCAGAAAATCAGTCCTTTTTCAGTCTTCTCAGTTGTTGTTTGAGGTATATTTTTGATAAATATTTTCAGGAAAGAGAGAAAACACTTTGTCTTGTGTTCCAAAACTTAAAGAAATCGGACAGTAAACAAAGGAGAAACAATTAATTGGATGACAGCCTCTGTAAGCCTTTCGATAGAGTTCCACACCAGAGGCTATTGAGGAAACTTAAGGCACACGTAATAGGAGGAGAAATTTTTCCTGGGTAGAGGCATGGCTGACAAATAGACAGCAGAGTTTGCATAAATGGGGAGAAATCAAAATGGGGACACATCACAAGCGGTGTTCTTCAGGGGTCAGTTGTTGTTCACAATTTACATAAACGACATAGAAGAGGGAATAAATAGCAACATAAGCAAATTTGCTGATGACACCAAAATATGCCGTCCAATTCATTCTAATGAGGACATTAGAGCACTCCAGGATGATTTGAATAGACTGGGGCAATGGTCGGAGAAGTGGCAGATGCAGTTTAATATTGACAAATGCAAAGTTCTAAATGTTGGACAGTTAAATAACCATGCCACATATAAGCTAAATAATGTAGATCTTAATACTACTGATTGCGAAAAGGATTTAGGAGCTCTCGTTAGCAGTAATCTAAAACCAAGACAACAGTGAATTAGTGTTCCCAAAAAAGCTAACAGAATTCTTGGCTTCATATCTAGAAGTATAAATAATAGAAGTCCTCAGGTTGTTCTTCAACTCTATATATCCTTGGTTAGGCCTCATTTAGACTATGCTGCATAATAATGTTGGCAGAATTACCAACAATATGTAAAGTAAAAGGACACAAGTTCAACCAATGTGACATTTTATTGTGGCAACGTTTCGCTCTCTAGGAGCTTTGTCATCGGCTTGACAAAACTCCTAGAGAGCGAAACGTTGCCACAATAAAATGTCACATTAGTTGCACTTGTGTCCTTTTACTAGACTATGCTGCTCAGTTCTTGTCACCGTATTACAGAATGGATATAAATGCTCTGGAAAACGTACAGAGGAGGATGACAAAGATGATCCCATGTATCAGAAATCTTCCCTATGAGGATAGGCTGAGGGCCCTGAATCTGCACTCTCTCGAAAGGCGTAGAATTAGGGGGGATATGATTGAGGTGTATCAATGGAAAACAGGAATAAATAAAGGGGATATAAATAGTGTGCCGAAAATTTCCAGCCAAGACAGGACTCGCAGCAATGGTTTCAAGTTGGAAAAATTCAGATTCAGGAAGGATATAGGAAAGCACTGGTTTGGTAATAGAGTTGTGGATGAGCGGAACAAACTCCCGAGTACAGTTATTAAGGCTAAAACGTTGTGTAGTTTTAAAAATAGGTTAGATAAATACATGAGTGGGTGTTGGTGGGTGTGAGTTGGACCTGACTAGCTTGTGCTGCTGGGTCTGGTGTAGTGCTCCATCCTTGAGTGAAGGTGACCAGACTGGGTGGGTCACTGGGCTAATCCAGGGGGGTGTCATTGGTCTAATCCGGGGGTGACATGGACCTGCTCCACATGGGTTAGTAGGCCTGTTGCAGTGTTCCTTCTTTCTTATGTTCTTATGTTATCTCTTGTGTGGAACTGTGTCAAACGCCTTCTTGCAGTCCATTTCTTGCGCAGGTGTGTGTGTGTGTATGTGTGTGTGTGTACTCACCTAGTTGTACTCACCTAGTTGAGGTTGCGGGGGTCGAGTCCGAGCTCCTGGCCCCGCCTCTTCACTGATCGCTACTAGGTCACTCTCCCTGAGCCGTGAGCTTTATCATACCTCTGCTTAAAGCTATGTATGGATCCTGCCTCCACTACATCGCTTCCCAAACTATTCCACTTACTGACTACTCTGTGGCTGAAGAAATACTTCCTAACATCCCTGTGATTCATCTGTGTCTTCAGCTTCCAACTGTGTCCCCTTGTTACTGTGTCCAATCTCTGGAACATCCTGTCTTTGTCCACCTTGTCAATTCCTCTCAGTATTTTGTATGTCGTTATCATGTCCCCCCTATCTCTCCTGTCCTCCAGTGTCGTCAGGTTGATTTCCCTTAACCTCTCCTCGTAGGACATACCTCTTAGCTCTGGGACTAGTCTTGTTGCAAACCTTTGCACTTTCTCTAGTTTCTTCACGTGCTTGGCTAGGTGTGGGTTCCAAACTGGTGCCGCATACTCCAATATGGGCCTAACATACACGGTGTACAGGGTCCTGAATGTGTGTACTCACCTATTTGTGGTTGCAGGGGTCGAGTCCTAGCTCCTGGCCCCGCCTCTTCACCGGTTGCTACTAGACCCTCTCTCTCCCCGCTCCATGAGCTTTATCAAACCTCGTCTTAAAACTGTGTATGGTTCCTGCCTCCACTACGTCATTTTCTAGGCTATTCCACTGCCTTACAACTCTATGACTGAAGAAATACTTCCTACTATCTCTCTGACCCATTTGTGTCTTCAACTTCCAATTGTGGCCTCTTGTTTGTGTGTCCCCTCCCTGGAACATCCTGTCCTTGTCCACCTTGTCTATTCCACGCAGTATTTTATATGTCGTTATCATGTCTCCCCTGACCCTCCTGTCCTCCAGTGTCGTCAGGCCGATTTCCCTTAATCTTTCTTCATAGGACATTCCCCTTAGCTCTGGAACTAACCTTGTTGCAAACCTTTGTACTTTCTCTAGTTTCTTGACGTGCTTTATCAAGTGCGGGTTCCAAACAGGTGCTGCATACTCCAGTATGGGCCTGACATACACGGTGTACAGTGTCTTGAATGATTCCTTACTAAGGTGTCGGAATGCTGTTCTCAGGTTTGCCAGGCGCCCATATGCTGCAGCAGTTAACTGATTGATGTGTGCTTCCGGAGACATGCTCGGTGTTATACTCACCCCAAGATCTTTCTCCTTGAGTGAGGTTTGCAGTCTTTGGCCACCTAGCCTATACTCTGTCTGTGGTCTTCTGTGCCCTTCCCCTATCTTCATGACTTTGCATTTGGCAGGATTAAATTCGAGAAGCCATTTGCTGGACCAGGTGTCCAGTCTGTCCAGGTCTCTTTGAAGTCCTGCCTGGTCCTCATCAGATTTAATTCTCCTCATTAACTTCACATCATCTGCAAACAGGGACACTTCTGAGTCTAACCCTTCCGTCATGTCGTTCACATATACCAAAAATAGCACTGGTCCTAGGACCGACCCTTGTGGGACCAAGCTCGTCACAGGTGCCCACTGTGATACATCATTACGTACCATGACTCGTTGTTGCCTCCCTGTCAGGTATTCTCTGATCCATTGCAGTGCTCTTCCTGTTATATGCGCCTGATGCTCTAGCTTCTGCACTAATCTCTTGTGAGGAACTGTGTCAAAGGCCTTCTTGCAGTCCAAGAAGATGCAATCAACCCACCCCTCTCTCTCTTGTCTTACTTCTGTTATTTTATCGTAAAACTCCAGAAGGTTTGTGACACAGGATTTGCCTTCCGTGAATCCGTGCTGGTTGGCATTTATACTCCTGTTCCGTTCCAGGTGCTCCACCACTCTCCTCCTGATAATCTTCTCCATAATTTTGCATACTATACACGTCAATGACACAGGTCTATAGTTTAGTGCCTCTTTTCTGTCTCCTTTTTTGAAAATGGGAACTACATTTGCCGTCTTCCATACCTCAGGTAGTTGCCCAGTTTCCAGGGATGTGTTGAAGATTGTGGTAAGTGGTACGCACAACATATCTGCTCCCTCTCTAAGGACCCATGGAGAGATGTTGTCCGGTCCCATTGCCTTTGAGGTATCGATGTCCCTTAGCAGTTTCTTCACCTCCTCCTCATCTGTATGTGTGTGTGTTTGTGTGTGTGTGTGTGTGTGTGTGTGTGTGTGTGTGTGTGTGTGTGTGTGTGTGTGTGTGTGTGTGTGTGTGTGTGTGTGTGTGTGTGTGTGTGTGTGTGCGTGTGCTTGCGCGCGAGCGTGTGTTCGTTTGTTCTCAACGAGTTGTGGCCAGAAAGATGTTAATCTCATGAGTTCTGGCTTTCATTGAGACTTTTAGAAAATGAATAATAGAGCCTTAAATCATTTATGTATTAACGTAAGTCAAGAGTCGCAGTTCAACATATGACTGTTCCACAGCATGCCCAAACACCGGATCCTGCTTGTTGTACGAGGGAGGTCAGTGTAAATTAACCTGCGCAAGAAATGAGCGAGTGACTCCCGGCATTTGTAACTTGGGAAAAAATTGTAAGTGTTGTGCCAAGCAATGCACGCCACTGAAGTCGTGCACTGACATCAATGGCTTTTGTGTTCAAGACCGAAAGGACTGTGTTAATGGCTTCATAAACGAGGGAGACTGTCAAGGTTATGGATGCATATGCTGCAGCCACGAACGTAAGTTGATGAAATTAACAAATTATTCCTGTTAAATTAAAATATCTATCAATTCAAAACTAATATATAACAGATATCAAACACTACTCTAAATGGCTACAACTACTTAAATTAATTAATACAAAAGCTAGTTTCCTGATTTAGAGAACAGTTAAAAGAAATACATTATTCATGATGTTAATATACAGTAGGCTTTTAAATTTTTATATAATTTTATTTAAATAGTTACAAAATATTTGCAATGACGTATGCTAGTAACTAGTTGTCAGAGGAACTTATCCATAGACAGGTCTTTGTGTGTGTATGTGTGTATGTGTGTATGAGTATTTGTGTGTGTGTGTGTGTGAGTGAGTGTGAGTGAGTGTGTGTGTGTGTCTGTGTGTGTGTGTGTGTGTACTCACCTAGTTGTACTCACCTAGTTGAGGCTGCGGGGGTCGAGTCCGAGCCCCTGGCCCCGCCTCTTCACTGATCGCTACTAGGTCACTCTCCCTGAGCCGTGAGCTTTATCATACCTCTGCTTAAAGCTATGTATGGATCCTGCCTCCACTACATCGCT
The DNA here is from genome assembly GCF_038502225.1 of Cherax quadricarinatus. Classification (NCBI taxonomy): domain Eukaryota; kingdom Metazoa; phylum Arthropoda; class Malacostraca; order Decapoda; family Parastacidae; genus Cherax; species Cherax quadricarinatus. The sequence continues at coordinate 23,307,490 of NC_091315.1, forward strand.
TCCCAAACTATTCCACTTACTGACTACTCTGTGGCTGAAGAAATACTTCCTAACATCCCTGTGATTCATCTGTGTCTTCAGCTTCCAACTGTGTCCCCTTGTTACTGTGTCCAATCTCTGGAACATCCTGTCTTTGTGTGTGTGTGTGTGTGTGTGTGTGTGTGTGTGTGTGTGTGTGTGTGTATGTGTGTGTGTGCTTTCGTTTGTTCTCACCGAGTTGTGGCGAGAAAGACGCTTACCTCATGAGTTCTGGCGCTGAATGAGACTTTCAAAAATGAATAATAGAACCTTAAATCATTTATGTATTAAGGAAAGTCAAGAGTCGCAGTTCAACATGTGACTGTTCCACAGCATGCCCAAATACCAGATCATGTTTGTTGTATGAGGGAGGCCATAGAAAATTAACCTGCACAAGAAATGAGCGAGTGACTTCAGGCTTTTGTAACTTGGGAAAAAATTGCAAATGTTGCGCCAAGCAATGTACGCCACTGAAGGAGGCTGTATCAGCATTAAATGTTGCTTTTTTGTTTACCGTCCGATTTCCTCCAGTTTTGGTACACAAGACAACGTGTTTTCACTCTTTCTAGAAAATTTTTATCAAAAATATACCTTAAACAACAACTGAGAAAAGACTGAAAAAGGACTGATTTACTGAAAATGCCCTTTGGCAGGTTGCTTGTCCTATATGGGACGACGTAAGGTTGTTTGGACACTTGGTGCCGAGAGAACAATGCTTATACGAATTTGTAATTAGTACCTTTCCTCTAAATAACTTATCTTTATTTCACAAAAAATAAAGTTTGTTAGTTCTTGGAATGTTGCAAAAAATTTGCCCTTTACTCCCACATAACTCCCAAATTATTTGGAATATTTAAAAAAAATGATTAATTGGAAATTACAGAAAACATTATTCAACAATTTCTGTGAATATTATTACATTTAATTAAGTAATAAAGGCAGACTATGTACCGTAAAGTGAATAAGTTACTTTCGAGATATTGGCCTGGAGCCCCGGCCGGCCCACCGTCTAAAAAAAAAAAAAATCGCGAAAATCTCGTTTGTTTGGGTGTATTTCTTAGTAAACTGATGTTCTAGTGCAGTTAACCTTTTCAAAACAGCGTTTTCTCTTACTCAGAGACCAAAGAATACGACATGGAGACGATATAAGAGTAGGAATTCATTTATATCGAAATATTCCCGATGGTCTCTCGCCATATTATGGCTTATTTTATTCAGTTTAGAGTATATAACATGTTTGTATGTTATTTATAGTGTTTATTATATCATATTAGATCAATTCTGATAGATAAATAACCCGTAGAGTTGATATATAAGCTGATATAAGCATAATAAAGAAGTGATTTCTCCTGGCACTCTCTGGAGTGGGAACACTGCCGAGCATTCCCATATGGTTCCTGGTTCGCTCTAAGTTTACGGATAAGCTCCGCCTACTGTTTTACGATGCCAAATAGTCAGTTATTATAATAGGAAGAGTAATGCAAGAAAAAGAGATAAAAAACAAGGAAAAAATTCCAAAAAAATATATGGGCTGTGAGGAGACTCGCTACCCATATCGCCGTCTCCATACCTGATATAAATGAACATTCATTCTGGTACCATTGTGTTGCCAAAGAATTAAGCCATTTCTCAGTATAAATAACTCAATTTCCATAATTTTTCGATTTTTTTTGAGAGCGCGCAGAAAATTGCTTTGCAGCGTCCTGAAGTCGTGCACTGCCGTCAAAGGCTTTTGTGTTCAAGACAAGAAGAACTGTGTTAATTGCTTCATAAACGTGGGAGACTGTCAAGGTTATGGATGCATGTGCTGCAGCCCGGAAAGTCAGTTGATCAAATTAGCAGATAATTCTCATTATCCTGAAATATCTATCGGTACAAAATAAATATATATCAAACACTACCCTAATTGAGTTATAACAATTTAAATACAACAATTCAAAACTAATTTCCTGATTTAGAAAAGTGAAAAAAGAAATTTTACATAATTTTTGATATTATTATACAGTAGGCTTTCAATTTTTTTATAATTTTATTTAAATAGGTATAACATATTTGCAATGGTGTCTGACTTATAGAAAGACAGGTCTTTGTGTGCGTGTGTGTGTGTGTGTGTATGTGTGTGTGTGTGTGTGTGTGTGTGTGTGTGTGTGTGTGTGTGTGTGTGTGTGTGTGTGTGTGTGTGTGTGTGTGTGTGTGCTCACCTAGTTGAGTTTGCATGGGGGTCGACTCCAAGCTCCTGGACCCGCCTCTTCACTGGTTGCTACTAGGTCACTCTCCCTGAACTGTGAGCTTTATCATACCCCTGTTTAAAGCTATGTATGGACTCTGCCTCCACTACATCACTTCCCATGCTCTTCCACTTCCTGACTACTCTGTGAATCATGTGTGTTTTCAACTTCCAACTGTGTCCCATCTCTTGAACATTCTGTCTTTGTCCACCTTGTCAATTCCTCTCAGTATTTTGTATGTCGTTATCATGTCCCACCTATCTCTCCTGTCCTCCAGTGTCGTCAAGTTGATTTCCCTTAACCTCTCCTCGTAGGACATACCTCTTAGCTCTGGAACTAGTCTTGTTGCAACCTCTGCACTTTCTCTAATTTGTTTACGTGCTTGGCTAGGTGTGGGTTCCAAACTGGTGCCGCATATTCCAATATGGGCCTAACATACATGGTGTACAGGGTCCTAAACGATTCCTTAGTAAGATGTCGGAATGCTGTTCTGAGGTTTGCTAGGCGACCATATGCTGCAGCAGTTATTTGGTTGATGTGCGCTTCAGAAGATGTGCCTGGTGTTATACTCACCCCAAGATCTTTTTCCTTGAGTGAGGTTTGTAGTCTCTGGCCCCCTAGACTGTACTCCGTCTGCGGTCTCCTATGCCCTTCCTCAATCTTCATGACTTTGCACTTGGTGGGGTTGAACTCCAGGAGCCAATTGCTGGACCAGGTCTGCAGCCTGTCCAGATCCCTGTGTGTGTGTGTGTGTGTGTGTGTGTGTGTGTGTGTGTGTGTGTGTGTGTGTGTGTGTGTGTGTGTGTGTGTGTGTGTGTGTGTGTGTGTGTGTGTGTGTGTGTGTATGTGTGTGTGTACTCACCTAGTTTAGGTTGCAGGGGTCGAGTCCAAGCTCCTGGCCCCACCTCTTCACTGGTCGCTACTAGGTCACTCTCCCTGAACCGTGAGCTTTATCATACCTCTGCTTAAAGCTATGTATGGATACTGCCTCCACTACATCGCTTCCCAAACTATTCCACTTTCTGACTATTCTGTGGCTGAAGAAATACTTCCTAACATCCCTGCGATTCATCTGTGTCTTCAACTTCCAACTGTGTCTCCTTGTTGCTGTGTCTCAGCTCTGGAACATCCTGTCTTTGTCCACCTTGTCAATTCCCCTAAGTATTTTGTATGTCGTTATCATGTCTCCCCTATCTCTCCTGCCCTCCAGTGTCGTCAGGTTGATTTCCCGTAACCTCTACTCGTAGGACATACCACTTAGCTCTGGAACTAGTCTTGTTGCAAACCTTTGCACTTTCTCTAGTTTGTTTACGTGCTTGGCTAGGTGTGGGTTCCAAACTGGTGCCGCATACTCCAATATGGGTCTAATGTACATGGTGTACAGGGTCCTGAATGATTCCTTATTAAGATGTCGGAATGCTGTTCTGAGGTTTGCAAGGCGCCCATATGCTGAAGCAGTTATTTGGTTGATGTGCGCTTCAGGAGATGTGCCTGGTGTTATACTCTCCCCAAGAACTTTTTCCTTGAGTGAGGTTTGTAGTTTCTGGCCGCATAGACTGTACTCCGTCTGCTGTCTTCTTTGCCCTTCCCAAATCTTCATGACTTTGCACTTGGTGGGGTTGAACTCCAGGAGCCAATTGCTAGGCGTGGTCTGCAGCCTGTCCAGATCCCTTTGTAGTTCTGCCTGGTCTTCGATTGAATGAATTCTTCTCATCAACTTCACGTCATCTGCAAACAGGGACACTTCGGAGTCTATTCCTTCCGTCATGTCGTTCACAAATACCAGGAACAACACTGGTCCTAGGACTGACCCCTGTGGGACCCCACTGGTCACAGGTGCCCACTCTGACACCTCGCCACGTACCACGACTCGCTGCTGTCTTCCTGACAAGTATTCCCTGATCCATTGTAGTGCCTTCCCTGTTATCCCTGCTTGGTCCTCCAGTTTTTGTATGCTCAGGCCAGTGGTCACCTGCGGTCATACCTGCCTAAGCTCTTGAGAGTTAGCGTGGGCTGTTACCAAGCACCATGGTTTGTAGTGTTTTAGAATCTCTGGTTCAAGTGTTGAAGAAGGAGATTCTACTTCTTCAGGAGGAAAATAGGAGGCTGAAGCTTCGCATAGATGAGTTTGGGAGCAAGTGTTAGAAGGATTTAGTTGGTAAGGAGAAAATGGTCACCAGCAGTGATAGTGGCAGCCGCTTTAAGTGGCAAGTAGTTCACAGTTCTGGAAGAAGGAAGATGAGGAGAGTTAATAGAGAAGATGTTAAGGTAGGAAATCGATTCTCTGTTCTCCAAGACGAGTGTACTTCAGCGGTTAGTGAGGTTGAAGGTACCACTGATTTCCCTGCTAATCAAGGTAAGAATATTTTAATAGTAGGCGATTCTCAGGTAAGATATATGGGCCATGCATTTTGTAACAGAGACAGAAAGGTCAGACAGAGAGTGTGTCTTTCTGGAGCTGGTGTTGGTGACATAGTCAGCAGATTGGATAATATTATGGCAGGTAATGGGAACAAGCCCATTATCTGTCTTAGTGCTGGGGGTAATGACATTGGGAAGGGGAGGAGAGAGGAGCTGCTGGATAAGTACAGGTCTGCCGTAGAAGTAGTTAGGTCTAAGGGAGGGATCCCAGTCATATGTCGCATCTTGCCTAGAATGGGAGTGGGCAATAAATTGCTGGCTAGACAGGTACTGCAAGGAACTTGCAATTACATTCACTGATAATTGGGACCTATTCTTTGGCAAACATGATATGTATGCAAGGGATGGGGTTCATCTCTCTGGGGATGGAGTGGTTACATTAGCCAATTCAATCGAGAGGGTAATTGATGACCTGCCTAGGAATTTAAACTGATAGATTATAGAAGTATGGGTGTTTGTGGGAAACAATCAGGCTGCAGCACTAGGGTTAAAAACAGCAATTACCGGGATCCCTCAGGGATATGTTTAAAATACAATATTCAAAATAAAGTTGCTTGTAATGGCAAATCAATTGATCAACAAACAAAGAGAAATAGTAGAGGGCAACCAGTGACTAGCTCCCTTTAGGTTTACTATAGAAATAGTAGGAGTCTAAGAAATAAGATAGATGAGTTAAGATTACTTGCAAGTGTAGGTAATATAGATATTATTGGTATAACAGAGACCTGGTTTAACCTGAAACATAGAGAAATGCCTTCTTAATGCAACATACAGGGTTATAAACTATTCCACACTGATACGGTCAACAGGAAGGGTGGTGGTGTGGTGATGTATGTCAGAAAAATTTAAATGTGTTCTTAGACATGATATAAGATTAGAAACATCGAACACAGAATCTGTTTGGCTTCAGTTTCTCGACGGACGTGGCAAATTAATTTTGGGTATGATTTATAAGCCCCCAAACCTTGATAGGGAGGGCAGTAAGCTGTTATGGTAGGAAATTCATAAGGCATCTAGATCTGAAAATGTTGTGATAATGGGAGATTTTAACTTTAGACAAGTTGATTGGAACAATATGACAGGAAATCTTGAGTCTAGTGACTTTCTTGATACGGTTCAGAATTCCTTTTTAGAACAGGTTGTGACAGAACCAACTAGAGTAATCAATCTGCTTGACTTGCTTCTTGCCAACAAAGAGTCACTAATTAATTATCTTGAGGTTAATGATGAACTTGGGGAAAGTGATCACAAATCACTTAGTTTCAATATATCATGGAATTACCCAGATAACTGCAATCAAATCTCTGTCCCAGATTTTCGCTTGACCGACTTCATGGGACTGAAAAATTACATGGGTGGGCTAAATTGGGATGTCCTGACTATGGGTCAGGTAGGTGATCTTGGTTGCCAATATGACGTTTTTCAGAGCATAGTTCTAGCTGCCCAGACAACTTTTGTTTCGAGTAGGGAAATTAGATCTAAAAAAAATTATCCCAAATGGATGAACAACAGATTAAAACATCTCATTGGTCAAAATAATGGCATATATAGGCGTAACAAAAGTGGGGATGGGCAGTTAAGAAATCAATATATTCAATTAAAGAGAGAAATAAAGAAAGGAATAAGAAAAGCAAAAAGGAATTATGAGGCTAAGGTCGCAAGGAATTCAAAGACTAACCCAAAAGGGTTCTTTCCGGTATACAGAGGTAAGATTCGGGGCAAGATTGGCCCACTTAAGAGTAACTCTGGTCAGATCACTGACAGTGATAAGGATATGTATGAAATTCTCAATTCCTACTTCCTCTCAGTTTTCACCCAGGAAAATACTAGCGATATTCCTGAAATAATAGATTATGTAGAACAGGATGATAATAAACTATGTACAAATGTGGTAACTAGTGACATGGTCCTCAGACAAATAGAGAAACTAAAACCTAACAAATCCCCAGGCCCTGATGAACTATTTGCAAGGGTGTTAAAGGAATGTAAAGAGGAACTTAGCATACCTTTGGCTAATCTTTTTAACATATCACTACAAACTGGTATAGTACCTGATAAGTGGAAAATGGCAAATGTAATACCTATTTACAAGGCAGGTGACAGGTCCTTGGCTTCGAACTATAGACCAATAAGCCTTACCTTCATAGTGGGAAAATTTATGGAATCAATAACTGCCGAAGCAATTCGTAGCCATCTTGACAGGCACAGATTGATTAATGAATCTCAACACGGTTTTACAAAGGGGCGTTCCTGTCTTACGAATTTACTAAGTTTTTTTACTAAGGTGTTTGGGGAGGTAGATCATGGTAATGAATATGATATTGTGTATATGGACTTCAGTAAGGAGGCTGTAGGGCAATTTTCTGCGCGCTCTCAAAAAAAATCGAAAAATTATGGAAATTGAGTTATTTATACAGAAAAATAGCTTAACTCTTTGGCAACACAATGGTACCAGAATGAATGTTCATTTATATCAGGTATGGTGATGGCGATATGGGTAGCACGTCTGCTCACAACCCATATATTTCTTGGAAAATTTTCCTTGTTTTTTTTATCGTTTTTTCTTGCATTATTCTTTCTAATAACTGACTACTTTGCATCATAAAAAGTAGGCGGAGCTTATTCGTAGAGTGCAAGCCAATCAGGCACCATCTGGGAACGCTCGGCAGTACTTCCGCTCCAGAGAGAGCCAGGAGAAATTACTTCATTATTACGCTTATATCAGCTTATATATCAACTCTACGGCTTATTTATCTATCGGAATTGATCTAATATGATATAATAAACACTATAAATAACATACAAACATGTTATATACTCTAGACTGAATAAAATAAGCCATAATATGGCGAGAGACCATCAGGAATATTTCGATATGAATATGTTACTCCTCTCATATGTCGTCTTTGAGTAAGAGAAAACGGTGTTTCGAAGAGAATAACTGCACTAGAGTATCAGTTTACTAAGAAATACACCCAAACAAACGCGATTTTCGCGATTTTTTTTTTTCGAGACGGTGGGCCGGCCGGCGTTCCAGGCCAATATCTCGGAAGTAACTTATTCACCTAATGTACCTATTTCTTCATTTATTACTTAATTAAATGGAATAATATTCACAGAAATTATAGAATGATGATTTCTCTAATTTTATACGGCATATTTCTGGAAATATTCCAAATACTTTGGGAGTTATGGGGGAGTAAAGGGCAGATTTTTTTGCAACATCCCAAGAACTAATAAACTTTATTTTTTTGTGAAATAAAGATAAGTTATTTAGAGGAAAGCTCCTGAACAAAATTCGTATAAGCATTGCTCTCTCGGCACCAAGTGTCCAAACAACCTTACGTCGTCCCATATAGGAATAAATCGCGCCCCAAGGGCATTTTCAGAAAATCAGTCCTTTTTCAGTCTTCTCAGTTGTTGTTTGAGGTATATTTTTGATAAATATTTTCAGGAAAGAGAGAAAACACTTTGTCTTGTGTTCCAAAACTTAAAGAAATCGGACAGTAAACAAAGGAGAAACAATTAATTGGATGACAGCCTCTGTAAGCCTTTCGATAGAGTTCCACACCAGAGGCTATTGAGGAAACTTAAGGCACACGTAATAGGAGGAGAAATTTTTCCTGGGTAGAGGCATGGCTGACAAATAGACAGCAGAGTTTGCATAAATGGGGAGAAATCAGAATGGGGACACATCACAAGCGGTGTTCTTCAGGGGTCAGTTGTTGTTCACAATTTACATAAACGACATAGATGAGGGAATAAATAGCAACATAAGCAAATTTGCTGATGACACCAAAATATGCCGTCCAATTCATTCTAATGAGGACATTAGAGCACTCCAGGATGATTTGAATAGACTGGTGCAATGGTCGGAGAAGTGGCAGATGCAGTTTAATATTGACAAATGCAAAGTTCTAAATGTTGGACAGTTAAATAACCATGCCACATATAAGCTAAATAATGTAGATCTTAATACTACTGATTGCGAAAAGGATTTAGGAGCTCTCGTTAGCAGTAATCTAAAACCTAGACAACAGTGCATTAGTGTTCGCAAAAAAGCTAACAGAATTCTTGGCTTCATATCTAGAAGTATAAATAATAGAAGTCCTCAGGTTGTTCTTCAACTCTATATATCCTTGGTTAGGCCTCATTTAGACTATGCTGTATAATAATGTTGGCAGAATTACCAACAATATGTAAAGTAAAAGGACACAAGTTCAACCAATGTGACATTTTATTGTGGCAACGTTTCGCTCTCTAGGAGCTTTGTCATCGGCTTGACAAAACTCCTAGAGAGCGAAACGTTGCCACAATAAAATGTCACATTAGTTGCACTTGTGTCCTTTTACTAGACTATGCTGCTCAGTTCTTGTCACCGTATTACAGAATGGATATAAATGCTCTGGAAAACGTACAGAGGAGGATGACAAAGATGATCCCATGTATCAGAAATCTTCCCTATGAGGATAGGCTGAGGGCCCTGAATCTGCACTCTCTCGAAAGGCGTAGAATTAGGGGGGATATGATTGAGGTGTATAAATGGAAAACAGGAATAAATAAAGGGGATATAAATAGTGTGCCGAAAATTTCCAGCCAAGACAGGACTCGCAGCAATGGTTTCAAGTTGGAAAAATTCAGATTCAGGAAGGATATAGGAAAGCACTGGTTTGGTAATAGAGTTGTGGATGAGCGGAACAAACTCCCGAGTACAGTTATTAAGGCTAAAACGTTGTGTAGTTTTAAAAATAGGTTAGATAAATACATGAGTGGGTGAGGGTGGGTGTGAGTTGGACCTGACTAGCTTGTGCTGCTGGGTCTGGTGTAGTGCTCCATCCTTGAGTGAAGGTGACCAGACTGGGTGGGTCACTGGGCTTATCCGGGGGGGTGTCATTGGTCTAATCCGGGGGTGACATGGACCTGCTCCACATGGGTTAGTAGGCCTGTTGCAGTGTTCCTTCTTTCTTATGTTCTTATGTTATCTCTTGTGTGGAACTGTGTCAAACGCCTTCTTGCAGTCCATTTCTTGCGGATGTGTGTGTGTGTGTGTGTGTGTGTGTACTCACCTAGTTGTACTCACCTAGTTGAGGTTGCGGGGGTCGAGTCCAAGCTCCTGGCCCCGCCTCTTCACTGATCGCTACTAGGTCACTCTCCCTGAGCCGTGAGCTTTATCATACCTCTGCTTAAAGCTATGTATGGATCCTGCCTCCACTACATCGCTTCCCAAACTATTCCACTTACTGACTACTCTGTGGCTGAAGAAATACTTCCTAACATCCCTGTGATTCATCTGTGTCTTCAGCTTCCAACTGTGTCCCCTTGTTACTGTGTCCAATCTCTGGAACATCCTGTCTTTGTCCACCTTGTCAATTCCTCTCAGTATTTTGTATGTCGTTATCATGTCCCCCCTATCCCTCCTGTCCTCCAGTGTCGTCAGGTTGATTTCCCTTAACCTCTCCTCGTAGGACATACCTCTTAGCTCTGGGACTAGTCTTGTTGCAAACCTTTGCACTTTCTCTAGTTTCTTCACGTGCTTGGCTAGGTGTGGGTTCCAAACTGGTGCCGCATACTCCAATATGGGCCTAACATACACGGTGTACAGGGTCCTGAATGTGTGTGTGTGTTTGTGTGTGAGTGTGTGTGTGTATGTGTGTGTGTGTGTGTGTGTGTGTGTGTGTGTGTGTGTGTGTGTGTGTGTGTGTCTGTGTGTGTGTGTGTGTGTGTGCGTGTGTGCGTGTGCTTGCGCGCGAGCGTGTGTTCGTTTGTTCTCAACGAGTTGTGGCCAGAAAGATGTTAATCTCATGAGTTCTGGCTTTCATTGAGACTTTTAGAAAATGAATAATAGAGCCTTAAATCATTTATGTATTAACGTAAGTCAAGAGTCGCAGTTCAACATATGACTGTTCCACAGCATGCCCAAACACCGGATCCTGCTTGTTGTACGAGGGAGGTCAGTGTAAATTAACCTGCGCAAGAAATGAGCGAGTGACTCCCGGCATTTGTAACTTGGGAACAAATTGTAAGTGTTGTGCCAAGCAATGCACGCCACTGAAGTCGTGCACTGACATCAATGGCTTTTGTGTTCAAGACCGGAAGGACTGTGTTAATGGCTTCATAAACGAGGGAGACTGTCAAGGTTATGGATGCATGTGCTGCAGCCACGAACGTAAGTTGATCAAATTAACAAATTATTCCTGTTAAATTAAAATATCTATCAATTCAAAACTAATATATAACAGATATCAAACACTACTCTAAATGGCTACAACTACTTAAATTAATTAATACAAAAGCTAGTTTCCTGAATTAGAAAACAGTTAAAAGAAATACATTATTCATGATGTTAATATACAGTAGTCTTTTAAATTTTTATATAATTTTATTTAAATAGTTACAAAATATTTGCAATGACGTATGCTAGTAACTAGTTGTCAGAGGAACTTATCCATAGACAGGTCTTTGTGTGTGTATGTGTGTATGTGTGTATGTGTATGTGTGTGTGAGTGTGTGAGTGAGTGTGTGAGTGAGTGTGTGTGTGTGTGTGTGTGTGTGTGTGTGTGTGTGTGTGTGTGTGTGTGTGTGTGTGTGTGTCTGTGTGTGTGTGTGTGTATGAGTGAGTGCTTTCGTTTGTTCTCACCGAGTTGTGGCGAGAAAGATGTTTACCTCATGAGTTCTGGCGTTGAATGAGACTTTCAAAAATGAATAATAGAACCTTAAATCATTTATGTATTAAGGAAAGTCAAGAGTCGCAGTTCAACATATGACTGTTCCACAGCATGCCCAAATACCAGATCATGTTTGTTGTATGAGGGAGGCCATTGCAAATTAACCTGCGCAAGAAATGAGCGAGTGACTTCAGGCATTTGTAACTTGGGAAAAAATTGCAAATGTTGCGCCAAGCAATGTATGCCACTGAAGGAGGCTGTATCAGCATTAAATGTTGCTTTTTTGTTTACCGTCCGATTTCCTGCAGTTTTGGTGCACAAGACAACGTGTTTTCACTCTTTCTTGAAAATATTTATCAAAAATATACCTTAAACAACAACTGAGAAAAGACTGAAAAAGGACTGATTTACTGAAAATGCCCTTTGGCAGGTTGCTTGTCCTATATGGGACGACGTAAGGTTGTTTGGACACTTGGTGCCGAGAGAACAATGCTTATACGAATTTGTAATTAGTACCTTTCCTCTAAATAACTTATCTTTATTTCACAAAAAAATAAAGTTTGTTAGTTCTTGGAATGTTGCAAAAAATCTGCCCTTTACTCCCACATAACTCCCAAATTATTTGGAATATTTAAAAAAAATGATTAATTGGAAATTACAGAAAACATTATTCTACAATTTCTGTGAATATTATTACATTTAATTAAGTAATAAAGGCAGACTATGTACCGTAAAGTGAATAAGTTACTTTCGAGATATTGGCCTGGAGCCCCGGCCGGCCCACCGTCTAAAAAAAAAAAAAAAAAATCGCGAAAATCTCGTTTGTTTGGGTGTTTTTCTTAGTAAACTGATGTTCTAGTGCAGTTAACCTTTTCAAAACACCGTTTTCTCTTACTCAGAGACCAAAGAATACGACATGGAGACGATATAAGAGTAGGAACTCATTTATATCGAAATATTCCCGATGGTCTCTCGCCATATTATGGCTTATTTTATTCAGTTTAGAGTATATAACATGTTTGTATGTTATTTATAGTGTTTATTATATCATATTAGATCAATTCTGATAGATAAATAACCCGTAGAGTTGATATATAAGCTGATATAAGCGTAATAAAGAAGTGATTTCTCCTGGCACTCTCTGGAGTGGGAACAATGCCGAGCATTCCCATATGGTTCCTGGTTGGCTCTAAGTTTACGGATAAGCTCCGCCTACTGTTTTACGATGCCAAATAGTCAGTTATTATAATAGAAAGAGTAATGCAAGAAAAAGAGATAAAAAACAAGGAAAAAATTCCAAAAAAATATATGGGCTGTGAGCAGACTCGCTACCCATATCGCCGTCACCATACCTGATATAAATGAACATTCATTCTGGTACCATTGTGTTGCCACAGAGTTAAACCATTTCTCTGTATAAATAACTCAATTTCCATAATTTTTCGATTTTTTTTGAGAGAGAGCAGAAAATTGCTATACAGCGTCCTGAAGTCGTGCACTGCCGTCAAAGGCTTTTGTGTTCAAGACAAGACGAACTGTGTTAATGGCTTCATAAACGTGGGAGACTGTCAAGGTTATGGATGCATGTGCTGCAGCCCGGAAAGTCAGTTGATCAAATTACCAGATAATTCTTATTATCCTGAAATATCTATCGGTACAAAATAAATATATATCAAACACTACCCTAATTGAGTTATAACAATTTAAATATAATAATTCAAAACTAATTTCCTGATTTAGAAAAGTGAAAAAAGAAATTTTACATAATTTATGATGTTAATATACAGTAGGCTTTCAATTTTTTTATAATTTTATTTAAATAGGTATAACATATTTGCAATGGTGTCTGACTTATAGAAAGACAGGTCTTTGTGTGTGTGTGTGTGTGTGTGTGTGTGTGTGTGTATACTCACCTAATTGAGTTTGCATGGGGGTCGAGTCCAAGCTCCTGGCCCCGCCTCTTCACTGGTCGCTACTAGGTCACTCTCCCTGAACCGTGAGCTTTATCATACCCCTGTTTAAAGCTATGTATGGGTCCTGCCTGCACTACATCACATCCCAAGCTTTTCCACTTCCTGACTACTCTGTGAATCATGTGTGTTTTCAACTTCCAACTGTGTCCCCTTGTTGCTGTGTCTCAGCTCTGGAACATCCTGTCTTTGTCCACCTTGTCAATTCCCCTAAGTATTTTGTAAGTCGTTATCATGTCTCCCCTATCTCTCCTGCCCTCCAGTGTCGTCAGGTTGATTTCCCGTAACCTCTACTCGTAGGACATACCACTTAGCTCTGGAACTAGTCTTGTTGCAAACCTTTGCACTTTCTCTAGTTTGTTTACGTGCTTTGCTAGGTGTGGGTTCCAAACTGGTGCCGCATACTCCAATATGGGTCTAATGTACATGGTGTACAGGGTCCTGAATGATTCCTTATTAAGATGTCGGAATGCTGTTCTGAGGTTTGCAAGGCGCCCATATGCTGAAGCAGTTATTTGGTTGATGTGCGCTTCAGGAGATGTGCCTGGTGTTATACTCACCCCAAGAACTTTTTCCTTGAGTGAGGTTTGTAGTCTCTGGCCGCATAGACTGTACTCCGTCTGCTGTTTTCTTTGCCCTTCCCCAATCTTCATGACTTTGCACTTGGTGGGGTTGAACTCCAGGAGCCAATTGCTAGGCCAGGTCTGCAGCCTGTCCAGATCCCTTTGTAGTTCTGCCTGGTCTTCGATCGAATGAATTCTTCTCATCAACTTCACGTCATCTGCAAACAGGGACACTTCGGAGTCTATTCCTTCCGTCATGTCGTTCACAAATACCAGGAACAACACTGGTCCTAGGACTGACCCCTGTGGGACCCCACTGGTCACAGGTGCCCACTCTGACACCTCGCCACGTACCACGACTCGCTGCTGTCTTCCTGACAAGTATTCCCTGACCCATTGTAGTGCCTTCCCTGTTATCCCTGCTTGGTCCTCCAGTTTTTGTATGCTCAGGCCAGTGGTCACCTGCGGTCATACCTGCCTAAGCTCTTGAGAGTTAGCGTGGGCTGTTACCAAACACCATGGTTTGTAGTGTTTTAGAATCTCTGGTTCAAGTGTTGAAGAAGGAGATTCTACTTCTTCAGGAGGAAAATAGGAGGCTGAAGCATCGCATAGATGAGTTTGGTAGCAAGTGTTAGAAGGATTTAGCTGGTAAGGAGAAAATGGTCACCAGCAGTGATAGTGGCAGCCGCTTTACGTGGCAAGTAGTTCACAGTTCAGGAAGAAGGAAGATGAGGAGAGTTAATAGAGAAGATGTGAAGGTAGGAAATCGATTCTCTGTTCTCCAAGACGAGTGTACTTCAGTGGTTAGTGAGTTTGAAGGTACCACTTATTTCCCTGCTAATCAAGGTAAGAATATTTTAATAGTAGGCGATTCTCAGGTAAGATATATGGGCCATGCATTTTGTAACAGAGACAGAAAGGTCAGACAGAGAGTGTGTCTTTCTGGAGCTGGTGTTGGTGACATAGTCAGCAGATTGGATAATATTATGGCAGGTAATGGGAACAAGCCCATTATCTGTCTTTTTGCTGGGGGTAATGACAATGGGAAGGGGAGGAGAGAGGAGCTGCTGGATAAGTACAGGTCAGCCGTAGAAGTAGTTAGGTCTAAGGGAGGGATCCCAGTCATATGTCGCATCTTGCCTAGAATGGGAGTGGGCAATAAATTGCTGGCTAGACAGGTACTGCAAGGAACTTGCAATCCCATTCACTGATAATTGGGACCTATTCTTTGGCAAACATGATATGTATGCAAGGGATGGGATTCATCTCTCTGGGGATGGAGTGGTTACATTAGCCAATTCAATCGAGAGGGTAATTGATGACTTGCCTTGGAATTTAAACTGATGTATTATAGAAGTCTGGGTGTTTGTGGGAAACAATCAGGCTGCAGCACTAGGGTTAAAAGCAGCAATTACCGGGATCCCTCAGGGATATGTTTAAAATACAATATTCAAAATAAAGTTGCTTGTAATGGCAAACCAATTGATCAACAAACAAAGAGAAATAGTAGAGGGCAACCAGTGACTAGCTCCCTTAAGGTTTACTATAGAGATAGTAGGAGTCTAAGAAATAAGATAGATGAGTTAAGATTACTTGCAAGTGTAGGTAATATAGATATTATTGGTATAACAGAGACCTGGTTTAACCTGAAACATAGAGAAATGCCTTCTTAATGCAACATACAGGGTTATAAACTATTCCACACTGATACGGTCAACAGGAAGGGTGGTGGTGTGGTGATGTATGTCAGAAAAAATTTAAATGTTGTCTTAGACATGATATAAGATTAGAAACATCGAACACAGAATCTGTTTGGCTTCAGTTTCTCGACGGACGTAGCAAATTAATTTTGGGTATGATTTATAGGCCCCCAAACCTTGATAGGGAGGGCAGTAAGCTGTTATGGGAGGAAATTCATAAGGCATCTAGATCTGAAAATGTTGTGATAATGGGAGATTTTAACTTTAGACAAGTTGATTGGAACAATATGACAGGAAATCTTGAGTCTAGTGACTTTCTTGATACGGTTCAGAATTGCTCTTTAGAACAGGTTGTGACAGAACCAACTAGAGTAAACAATCTGCTTGACTTGCTTCTTGCCAACAAAGAGTCACTAATTAATTATCTTGAGGTTAATGATGAGCTTGGGGAAAGTGATCACAAATCACTTAGTTTCAATATATCATGGAATTACCCAGATAACTGCAATCAAATCTCTGTGCCAGATTTTCGCTTGACCGACTTCATGGGACTGAAAAATTACCTGGGTGGGCTAAATTGGGATGTCCTGACTATGGGTCAGGTAGGTAATCTTGGTTGCCAATATGTTACTCCTCTCATATGTCGTCTTTGAGTAAGAGAAAACGGTGTTTTGAAGAGAATAACTACACTAGAGTATCAGTTTACTAAGAAGTACACCCAAACAAACGCGATTTTCGCGATTTTTTTTTTTCGAGACGGTGGGCCGGCCGGCGTTCCAGGCCAATATCTCAGAAGTAACTTATTCACCTAATGTACCTATTTCTTCCTTTGTTACTTAAAAAAAATGGAATAATATTCACAGAAATTATAGAATGATGATTTCTCTAATTTTATACGGCATATTTCTGGAAATATTCCAAATACTTTGGGAGTTATGTTGGAATAAAGGGCAGATTCTTTTGCAACATTCCAAGAACTAACAAACTTTATTTTTTTGTGAAATAAAGATAAGTTATTTAGAGGAAAGCTCCTGAACAAAATTCGTATAAGCATTGCTCTCTCGGCACCAAGTGTCCAAACAACCTTACGTCGTCCCATATAGGAATAAATCGCGCCCCAAGGGCATTTTCAGAAAATCAGTCCTTTTTCAGTCTTCTCAGTTGTTGTTTGAGGTATATTTTTTATAAATATTTTCAGGAAAGAGAGAAAACACTTTGTCTTGTGTACCAAAACTGAAGGAAATCGGACAGTAAACAAAGGAGAAACAATTAATTGGATGACAGCCTCCGTAAGGCTTTCAATAGAGTTCCACACCAGAGGCTATTGAGGAAACTTAAGGCACACGGAATAGGAGGAGAAATTTTTTCCTGGGTAGAGGCATGGCTGACAAATAGACAGCAGAGTTTGCATAAATGGGGAGAAATCAGAATGGGGACACATCACAAGCGGTGTTCTTCAGGGGTCAGTTGTTGTTCACAATTTACATAAACGACATAGATGAGGGAATAAATAGCAACATAAGCAAATTTGCTGATGACACCAAAATATGCCGTCCAATTCATTCTAATGAGGACATTAGAGCACTCCAGGATGATTTGAATAGACTGGTGCAATGGTCGGAGAAGTGGCAGATGCAGTTTAATATTGACAAATGCAAAGTTCTAAATGTTGGACAGTTAAATAACCATGTCACATATAAGCTAAATAATGTAGATCTTAATACTACTGATTGCAAAAAGGATTTAGGAGTTCTCGTTAGCAGTAATCTAAAACCAAGACAACAGTGCATTAGTGTTCGCAATAAAGCTAACAGAATTCTTGGCTTCATATCTAGAAGTATAAATAATAGAAGTCCTCAGGTTGTTCTTCAACTCTATATATCCTTGGTTAGGCCTCATTTAGACTATGCTGTGTAATAATGTTGGCAGAATTACCGACAATATGTAAAGTAAAAGGACACAAGTGCAACCAATGTGACATTTTATTGTGGCAACGTTTCGCTCTCTAGGAGCTTTGTCATCGGTTTGACAAAGCTCCTAGAGAGCGAAACGTTGCCACAATAAAATGTCACATTAGTTGCACTTGTGTCCTTTTACTAGACTATGCTGCTCAGTTCTTGTCACCGTATTACAGAATGGATATAAATGCTCTGGAAAACGTACAGAGGAGGATGACAAAGATGATCCCATGTATCAGAAATCTTCCCTATGAGGATAGGCTGAGGGCCCTGAATCGGCACTCTCTCGAAAGGCGTAGAATTAGGGGGGATATGATTGAGGTGTATAAATGGAAAACAGGAATAAATAAAGGGGATATAAATAGCGTGCCGAAAATTTCCAGCCAAGACAGGACTCGCAGCAATGGTTTCAAGTTGGAAAAATTCAGATTCAGGAAGGATATAGGAAAGCACTGGTTTGGTAATAGAGTTGTGGATGAGCAGAACAAACTACTGAGTACAGTTATTAAGGCCTAAACGGTTTGTAGTTTTAAAAATATGTTAGATAAATACATGAGTGGGTGTGGGTGGGTGTGAGTTGGACCTGACTAGCTTGTGCTGCTGGGTCTGGTGCAGTGCTCCATCCTTGAGTGAAGGTGACCAGACTGGGTGGGTCACTGGACTAATCCGGGGGGGTGTCATTGGTCTAATCCGGGGGGGACATGGACCTGCTCCACATGGGTCAGTAGGCCTGTTGCAGTGTTCCTTCTTTCTTATGTTTTTATGTTCTTATCTCTTGTGTGGAACTGTGTCAAACCCCTTCTTGCAGTCCATTTCTTGTGCAGGTGTGTGTGTGTGTGTGTGTGTGTGTGTGTGTGTGTGTGTGTGTGTGTGTGTGTGTGTGTGTGTGTGTGTGTGTGTGTGTGTGTGTGTGTGTGTGTGTGTGTGTGTGTGTGTGTGTGTGTGTGTGTGTGTGTGTGTGTGTGTGTGTGTGTGTGTGCGGGTGTGTGCGTGTGCTTGCGCACGAGCGTGTGTTCGTTTGTTCTCAACGAGTTGTGGCCAGAGAGATGTTAATCTCATGAGTTCTGGCTTTCATTGAGACTTTTCGAAAATGAATAATAGAGCCTTAAATCATTTATGTATTAACGAAAGTCAAGAGTTGCAGTTCAACATATGACTGTTCCACAGCATGCCCAAACACCGGATCCTGCTTGTTGTACGAGGGAGGTCAGTGTAAATTAACCTGCGCAAGAAATGAGCGAGTGACTCCCGGCATTTGTAACTTGGGAACAAATTGTAAGTGTTGTGCCAAGCAATGCACGCCACTGAAGTCGTGCACTGACATCAATGGCTTTTGTGTTCAAGACCGGAAGGACTGTGTTAATGGCTTCATAAACGTGGGAGACTGTCAAGGTTATGGATGCATGTGCTGCAGCCAAGAACGTAAGTTGATCAAATTAACAAATTATTCCTGTTACCTTAAAATATCTATCAATTCAAAACTAATGTATAACAGATATCAAACACTACTATAAATGGCTATAACTACTTAAATATATTAATACAAAAGCTAGTTTCCTGATTTAGAAAACAGTTAAAAGAAATACATTATTCATGATATTAATATACAGAAGGCTTTTAAATTTTTATATAATTTTATTTAAATAGTTACAAAATATTTGCAATGACGTATGCTAGTAACTAGTTGTCAGAGGAACTTATCCATAGACAGGTCTTTGTGTGTGTATGTGTATGTGTGTATGTGTACTCACCTATTTGTATTCACCTATTTGTGGTTGCAGGGGTCGATTCACAGCTCCTGGCCCCGCCTCTTCGCTGATTGCTACTAGGTCCTCTCTCTCCCTGCCCCATGATCTCTATCATACCTCGCCTTAAAACTATGTATGGTTCCTGCCTCCACCACATCACTTTCTAGGCTATTCCATGGCCTGACTACTCTATGACTGAAGAAATACTTCCTAACATCCCTTTGATTCATCTGAGTCTTCAACTTCCAATTGTGACCTCTTGTGTCTGTGTCCCATCTCTGGAACATCCCGTCTTTGTCCACCTCGTCTATTCCGCGCAGTATTTTATATGTCGTTATCATGTCTCCCCTGACCCTCCTGGCCTCCAGTGTCGTCAGGCCGATTTCCCTCAACCTTTCTTCATAGGACAACCCCCGTAGCTCTGGGACTAGTCTTGTTGCAAACCTTTGCACTTTCTCTAATTTCTTGACGTGCTTGACTAGGTGTGGATTCCAAACTGGTGCTGCATACTCCAGTATGGGCCTGACGTAGATGGTGTACAGAGTCTTAAACGAATCCTTACTGAGGTATCGGAACGCTATCCGTAGGTTTGCCATGCGCCCGTATGCTGCAGCAGTTATCTGATTGATGTGCGCCTCAGGAGATATGCTCGGTGTTATACTCACCCCCAGATCTTTTTCCTTGAGTGAGGTTTGCAGTCTTTGGCCATCTAAACTATATTGTGTCTGCGGTCTTCTTTGCCCTTCCCCAATCTTCATGACTTTGCATTTGGCAGGGTTAAATTCAAGGAGCCAGTTGGTGGACCAGGCTTGTAGCCTGTCCAGATCTCTTTGTAGTCCTGCCTGATCCTCGTCCGATTCGATTCTTCTCATTAACTTCACATCGTCTGTGTGTGTGTGTGTGTGTGTGTGTGTGTGTGTGTGTGTGTGTGTGTGTGTGTGTGTCTGTGTGTGTGTGTGTGTGTGTGTGTGTGTGTGTGTGTGTGTGTCTGTGTGTGTGTGTA